>NW_025956830.1:0-31837 GCF_023159225.1 Perognathus longimembris pacificus | reverse complement strand
TGAGGAGTTCCCAGTACATTATCCTTTCCCCTGTGTAATTACCTTAACAAGTCCAGGTGTTTTTAGTCTCAGAAGGTTTACTCCCTGATATACAGCTGCCTACCCCCCTTCGTAAGTGCAGGTCCTAAATGAGCTTTTTTCTCTGTTCCCTCACCACAATCCAGATTCTTTTGGGGAGTTACCAGTACAGTAACCATACCAGGAAGTACTTAATTATTAAGCTACTGCTTTTCTTAATCTCAGTGGAGATATTTACTGATAAACAGCTACGTATGCAGCATGTTCATGTCGTTCTTAAATGAGCTTTTATCTCTCTCCCCTCACCACAAATCACATTCTTCTGAGGAGTTCCCAATACATTATCCTTTCCCCTGTGTAATTACCTTAACAAGCTCCAGCTACTTTTATTTTCAGAAGGTTTACTCCCTGATATACAGCTTCCTACCCCCTTCGTAAGTGCAGGTCCTAAATGAGCTTTTTTCTCTGTTCCCTCCCCACAATCCAGATTCTTTTGGGGAGTTAGCAGTACAGTAACCATACCAGGAAGTACTTAATTTATTAAACTACTGCTTTTCTTAATCTCAGTGGAGATATTTACTGATAAACCGCTACCTACGCAGCATTCTCATGTCGTTCCTAAATGAGCTTTTATCTCTCTCCCCTCACCACAAATCAGATGCTTCTGAAGAGTTCCCAGTACTTTATCCTTTCCCCTGTGTAATTACATTAACAAGCTCCAGCTGTTTTTATTCTCAGAAAGTTTACTCCCTGATATACAGCTGCCTACCCCCTTCGTAAGTGCAGGTCCTAAAAGAGCTTTTTTCTCTGTTCCCTCACGACAATCCAGATTCTTTTGGGGAGTTACCAGTAGAGTAACCATACCAGGAAGTAATTAAGTTATTAAGCTACTGCTTTTCTTAATCTCAGTGGAGATATTTACTGATAAACAGCTACCTACGAAGCATGTTCATGTCGTTCCTAAATGAGCTTTAATCTCTCTCCCCTCACCACAAATCAGATTCTTCTGAGGAGTTCCCAGTACATTATCCTTTCCCCTGTGTAATTACCTTAACAAGCTCCTGCTATATTTATTCTCAGAAGGTTTACTCCCTGATATACAGCTGCCTACCCCCTTCGTAAGTGCAGGTCCTAAATGAGCTTTTCTCTCTGTTCCCTCACCACATTCCAGATTCTTTTGGGGAGTTACCAATACAGTAACCATACCAGGAAGTACTTAATTTATTAAGCTACTGCTTTTCTAAATCTCAGTGGAGATATTTACTGATAAACAGCTACCTACGCAGCATGTTCATGTCGTTCCTAAATGAGCTTTTATATCTCTCCCCTCACCACAATTCAGATTCTTCTGAGGAGTTCCCAGTACATTATCCTTTCCCCTGTGTAATTACCTTAACAAGCTCCAGCTGTTTTTATTCTCAGAAGCTTTACTCCCTGATATACAGCTGCCTACCTCCTTCGTAAGTGCAGGTCCTAAATGAGCTTTTTTCTCTGTTCCCTCACCCACAATCCAGATTCTTTTGGGGAGTTACCAGTACAATAACAATACCAGGAAGTACTTAATTTATTAAGCTACTGCTTTTCTTAATCTCAGTGGAGATATTTACTTATAAACAGCTACCTACGCAGCATGTTCATGTCGTTCGTAAATGAGCTTTTATCTCTCTCCCCTCACCACAAATCAGATTCTTCTGAGGAGTTCCCAGTACATTAACCTTTCCCCTGTGTAATTACCTTAACAAGCTCCAGCTGTTTTTATTCTCAGAAGGTTTACTCCCTGATATACAGCTGCCTACCCCCTTCGTAAGTGCAGGTCATAAATGAGCTTTGTTCTCTGTTCCCTCACCAAATTCTAGATTCTTTTGGGGAGTTACCAGTACAGTAACCATACCACGAAGTACTTAATTTATTAGGCTACTGCTTTTCTTAATCTCAGTGGAGATATTTACTGATAAACAGCTACCTACGCAGCATGTTCATGTCGTACTTAAAAGAGCTTTTATCTCTCTCCCCTCACCACAAATCAGATTCTTCTGAGGAGTTCCCAGTACATTATCCTTTCCCCTGTGTAATTACCTTAACAAGTTCCAGCTGTTTTTATTCTCAGAGGGTTTACTCCCTGATATACTGCTGCCTACCCCCTTCCTAAGTGCAGGTCCTAAATGAGCTTTTTTCTCTGTTCCCTCACCACAATCCAGATTCTTTTGGGGAGTTACCAGTACAGTAACCATACCAGGAAGTACTTAATTTATTAAGCTACTGCTTTTCTTAATCTCAGTGGAGATATTTACTGATAAACAGCTACCTACGCAGCATGTTCATGTCGTTCCTAAGTGAGCTTTTATCTCTCTCCCCTCACCACAAATCAGATTCTTCTGAGGAGTTCCCAGTACATTATCCTTTCCCCTGTGTAATTACCTTAACAAGCTCCAGCTGTTTTTATTCTCAGAAGGTTTACTCCCGGATATACAGCTGCCTACCCCCTTCGTAAGTGCAGGTCCTAAATGAGCTTTTTTCTCTGTTCCCTCACCACAATCCAGATTCTTTTGGGGAGTTACCAGTACAGTAACCATACCAGGCAATACTTAATTTATTAAGCTACTGCTTTTCTTAATCTCAGTGGAGATATTTACTGATGAACAGCTACCTACGCAACATGTTCTTGTCGTTCCTAAATGAGCTTTTATTTCTTTCCCCTCACCACAAATCAGATTCTTCTGAGGAGTTCCCAGTACTTCATCTTTTCCCCTGTGTAATTACCTTAACAAGCTCCAGCTGTTTTTATTCTCAGAAGGTTTACTCCCTGATATACATCTGCCTACCCCATTCGTAAGTGCAGGTCCTAAATGAGCTTTTTTCTCTGTTACCTCACCACAATCCAGATTCTTTGGGAAGTTACCAGTACAGTAACCATACCAGGAAGTACTTAATTTATTAAGCTACTGCTTTTCGTAATCTCAGTGGAGATATTTACTGATAATCAGCTACGTACGCAGCATGTTCATGTCGTTCCTAAATGAGCTTTTATCTCTCTCCCCTCACCACAAATCATATTCTTCTGAGGAGTTCCCAGTATATTATTCTTTCCCCTGTGTAATTACCTTAACAAGCACCAGCTGTTTTTATTCTCAGAAGGTTTACTCCCTGATATACAGCTGCCTGCCCCCTTCGTAAGTGAAGGTCCTAAATGAGCTTTTTTCTCTGTTCCCTCACCACAATCCAGATTCTTTTGGGGAGTTACCAATACAGTAACCATACCAGGAAGTACTTAATTTATTAAGCTACTGCTTTTCTTAATCTCAGTGGAGATAATTACTGATAAACACCTACGTACGCAGCATGTTCATGTCGTTCCTAAATGAGCTTTTATCTCTCTCCCCTCAGCACAAATCAGATTCTTCTGAGGAGTTCCCAGTACATTATCCTTTCCCCGTGTGTAATTACCTTAACAAGCTCCAGCTGTTTTTATTCTCAGAAGGTTAACTCCCTGATATACTGCTGCCTACCCCCTTCGTAAGTGCAGGTCCTAAATGAGCATTTTTCTCTGTTCCCTCACCACAATCCAGATTCTTTTGGGGACTTACCAGTACAGTAACCATACCAGGAAGTACTTAATTTATTAAGCTACTGCTTTTCTTAATCTCAGTGGAGATATTTACTGATAAGAAGCTACCTACGCAGCATGTTCATGTCGTTCCTAAATGAGCTTTTATCTCTCACCCATCACCACAAATCAGATTCTTCTTAGGAGTTCCCAGTACATTATCCTTTCCCCTGTGTAATTACCTTAACAAGCTCCAGCTGTGTTTATTCTCAGAAGGCTTACTCCCTGATATACATCTGCCTACCCCCTTCTTAAGTGCAGGTCCTAAATGAGCTTTTTTCTCTGTTCCTTCACCACAATCCAGATTCTTTTGGGGAGTTACCAGTACAGTAACCATACCAGGAAGTACTTAATTTAATTAAGCTACTGCTTTTCTTAATCTCAGTGGAGATATTTACTGATAAACAGCTACGTTCGCAGCATGTTCATGTCGTTCCTAAATGAGCTTTTTATCTCTCTCCCCTCACTACAAATGAGATTCTTCTGAGTAGTTCCCAGTACATTATCCTTTCCACTGTGTAATTACCTTAACAAGCTCCAGCTGTTTTTATAATCAGAGGTTTACTCGCTGATGTACAGCTGCCTACCCCCTTCGTAAGTGCAGGTCCTAAATGAGCTTTTTTCTCTGTTCCCTCACCACAATCCAGATTCTTTTGGGGAGTTACCAGTACAGTAACCATACCAGGAAGTACTTAATTTATTAAGCTACTGCTTTTCTTAATCTCAGTGGAGATATTTACTGATAAACAGCTACGTATGCAGCATGTAAATGTCGTTCATAAATGAGCTTTTATATCTCTCCCCTCACCACAAATCAGATTCTTCTGAGGAGTTCCCAGTACATTATCCTTTCCCCTGTGTAATTACCTTAACAATCTCCAGCTGTTTTTATTCTCAGAAGGTTTACTCCCTGATATACAGCTGCCTACCCCCTTCGTAAGTGCAGGTCCCTAAATGAGCTTTTTTCTCTGTTCCCCTCACCACAATCCAGATTCTTTTGGGGAGTTACCAGTACAGTAACCATACCAGGGAAGTACTTCATTTATAAAGCTACTGCTTTTCTTAATCTCAGTGGAGATATTTACTGATAAACAGCTACCTACGCAGAATGTTCATGTCGTTCCTCAATGAGCTTTTATCTCTCTCCCGTCACCACAAATCAGATTCTTCTGAGGAGTTCCCAGTTACATTATCCTTTCCCTGTGTAATTACCTTAACAAGCTCCAGCTGTTTTTATTCTCAGAAGGTTTACTCCCTGATATACAGCTGCCTACCCCCTTCGTAAGTGCAGGTCCTAAATGAGCTTTTTTCTCTGTTCCCTCACCACAATCCAGATTCTTTTGGGGAGTTACCAGTACAATAACCATACCAGGAAGTACTTAATTTATTAAGCTACTGCTTTTCTTAATCTCAGTGGAGATATTTACTGATAAACAGCTACTTTCGCAGCATGTTCATGTCGTTCCTAAATGAGCATTTATCTCTCTCCCGTCACCACAAATCAGATTCTTCGGAGGAGTTCCCAGTACATTATCCCTTTCCCCTGTGTAATTACCTTAACAAGCTCCAGCTGTTTTTTATTCTCAGAAGGTTTACTCCCTGATATACGGCTGCCTACCCCCTTCGTAAGTGCAGGTCCTAAATGAGTTTTTTCTCTGTTCCCTCACCACAATCCAGATTCTTTTGGGGAGTTACCAGTACAGTAACCATACCAGGAAGTACTTAATTTATTAAGCTACTGCTTTTCTTAATCTGAATGGAGATATTTACTGATAAACAACTACCTACGCAGCATGTTCATGTCGTTCGGCAATGAGCTTTTATCTCTCTCCCCTCACCACAAATCAGATTCTTCTGAGGAGTTCCCAGTACATTATCCTTTCCACTGTGTAATTACCTTAACAAGCTCCAGCTGTTTTTATTCTCAGAACGTTTACTCCCTGATATACAGCTGCCTACCCCCTTCGTAAGTGCAGGTCCTAAATGAGCTTTTTTCTCTGTTCCCTCACCACAATCCAGATTCTTTTGGGGAGTTACCAGTACAGTAACCATACCAGGAAGTACTTAATTTATTAAGCTACTGCTTTTCTTAATCTCAGTGGAGATATTTACTGATAAACAGCTACCTACGCAGCATGTTCATGTCGTTCCGCAATGTGCTTTTATCTCTCTCACCTCACCACAAATCAGATTCTTCTGAGGAGTTCCCAGTACATTATCCTTTCCACTGTGTAATTACCTTAACAAGCTCTAGCTGTTTTTATTCTCAGAAGGTTTACTCCCTGATATACAGCTGCCTACCCCCTTCGTAAGTGCAGGTCCTAAATGAGCTTTTTTCTCTGTTCCCTCACCACAATCCAGATTCTTTTGGGGAGTTACCAGTACAGTAACCATACCAGGAAGTACTTAATTTATTAAGCTACTGCTTTTCTTAATCTCAGTGGAGATATTTACTGATAAACAGCTACCTACGCAGCATGTTCATGTCGTTCCTAAATGAGCTTTTATCTCTCTCCCCTCAGCACAAATCAGATTCTTCTGAGGAGTTCCCAGTACATTATCCTTTCCCCTGTGTAATTACCTTAACAATCTCCAGCTGTTTTTATTCTCAGAAGGTTTACTCCCTGATATACAGCTGCCTACCCCCTTCGTAAGTGCAGGTCCTAAATGAGCTTTTTTCTCTGTTCCCTCACCACAATCCAGATTCTTTTGGGAGTTACCAGTACAGTAACCATACCAGGAAGTACTTCATTTATAAAGCTACTGCTTTTCTTAATCTCAGTGGAGATATTTACTGATAAACAGCTACCTACGCAGCATGTTCATGTCGTTCCTCAATGAGCTTTTATCTCTCTCCCGTCACCACAAATCAGATTCTTCTGAGGAGTTCCCAGTACATTATCCTTTCCCCTGTGTAATTACCTTAACAAGCTCCAGCTGTTTTTTATTCTCAGAAGGTTTACTCCCTGATATACAGCTGCCTACCCCCTTCGTAAGTGCAGGTCCTAAATGAGCTTTTTTTCTCTGTTCCCTCACCACAATCCAGATTCTTTTGGGGAGTTACCAGTACAATAACCATACCAGGAAGTACTTAATTTATTAAGCTACTGCTTTTCTTAATCTCAGTGGAGACATTTACTGATAAACAGCTACTTTCGCAGCATGTTCATGTCGTTCCTAAATGAGCATTTATCTCTCTCCCCTCACCACAAATCAGATTCTTCGAGGAGTTCCCAGTACATTATCCTTTCCCCTGTGTAATTACCTTAACAAGCTCCAGCTGTTTTTATTCTCAGAAGGTTTACTCCCTGATATACGGCTGCCTACCCCCTTCGTAAGTGCAGGTCCTAAATGAGTTTTTTCTCTGTTCCCCTCACCACAATCCAGATTCTTTTGGGGAGTTACCAGTACAGTAACCATACCAGGAAGTACTTAATTTATTAAGCTACTGCTTTTCTTAATCTGAGTGGAGATATTTACTGATAAACAGCTACCTACGCAGCATGTTCATGTCGTTCGGCAATGAGCTTTTATCTCTCTCCCCTCACCACAAATCAGATTCTTCTGAGGAGTTCCCAGTACATTATCCTTTCCATTGTGTAATTACCTTAACAAGCTCCAGCTGTTTTTATTCTCAGAAGGTTTACTCCCTGATATACAGCTGCCTACCCCCTTCGTAAGTGCAGGTCCTAAATGAGCTTTTTTCTCTGTTCCCTCACCACAATCCAGATTCTTTTGGGGAGTTACCAGTACAGTAACCATACCAGGAAGTACTTAATTTATTAAGCTACTGCTTTTCTTAATCTCAGTGGAGATATTTACTGATAAACAGCTACCTACGCAGCATGTTCATGTCGTTCCGCAATGAGCTTTTATCTCTCTCACCTCACCACAAATCAGATTCTTCTGAGGAGTTCCCAGTACATTATCCTTTCCACTGTGTAATTACCTTAACAAGCTCTAGCTGTTTTATTCTCAGAAGGTTTACTCCCTGATATACAGCTGCCTACCCCCTTCGTAAGTGCAGGTCCTAAATGAGCTTTTTTCTCTGTTCCCTCACCACAATCCAGATTCTTTTGGGAGTTACCAGTACAGTAACCATACCAGGAAGTACTTAATTTATTGAGCTACTGCTTTTCTTAATCTCAGTGGAGATATTTACTGATAAACAGCTACCTACGCAGCATGTTCATGTCGTTCCGCAATGATCTTTTATCTCTCTCACCTCACCACAAATCAGATTCTTCTGAGGAGTTCCAGTACATTATCCTTTCCACTGTGTAATTACCTTAACAAGCTCTAGCTGTTTTTATTCTCAGAAGGTTTACTCCCTGATATACAGCTGCCTACCCCCTTCGTAAGTGCAGGTCCTAAATGAGCTTTTTTCTCTGTTCCCTCACCACAATCCAGATTCTTTTGGGGATTGACCAGTACAGTAACCATACTAGAAAGTACTTAATTTATTAAGCTAGTGCTTTTCTTAATCACAGTGGAGATATTTACTGATAAACAGCTACCTACGCAGCATGTTCATGTCGTTCCTAAATGAGCTTTAATCTCTCTCCCTCACCACAAATCAGATTCTTCTGAGGAGTTCCAGTACATTATCCTTTCCCCTATGTAATTACCTTAACAAACTCCAGCTGGTTTTATTCTCAGAAGGTTTACTCCTGATATACAGCTGCATACCCCCCTCGTAAGTGTAGGTCCTAAATGAGCTTTTTTCTCTGTTCCCTCACCACAATCCTGATTCTTTTGTGGAGTGACCAGTACAGTAATCATACCAGGAAGTACTTAATTTATTAAGCTACTGCTTTTCTTAATCTCAGTGGAGATATTTACTGATAAACAGCTACCTACGCAGCATGTTCATGTCGTTCCTAAATGAGCTTTTATCTCTCTCCCCTCACCACAAATCAGATTCTTCTGATGAGTTCCAGTACATTATCCTTTCCCCTGTGTAATTACCTTAACAAGCTCAGCTGTTTTTATTCTCAGAAGGTTTACTCCCTGATATACAGCTGCCTACCCCCTTCGTAAGTGCAGGTCCTAAATGAGCTTTTTTCTCTGTTCCCTCACCACAATCCAGATTCTTTTGGGGAGTTACCAGTACAGAAACCATACCAGGAAGTACTTAATTTATTAAGCTACTGCTTTTCTTAATCTCAGTGGAGATATTTACTGATAAACAGCTACCTACGCAGGCATGTTCATGTCTTTCCTAAATGAGCTTTTATCTCTCTCCCATCACCACAAATCAGATTCTTCTGAGGAGTTCCCAGTACATTATCCTTTCCCCTGTGTAATTACCTTAACAAGCTCCAGCTGTTTTTAATCTCAGAAGGTTTACTCCCTGATATACAGCTGCCTACCCCCTTCGTAAGTGCAGGTCCTAAAGAGCTTTTTTCTCGGTTCCCTCACCACAATCCAGATTCTTTTGGGGAGTTACCAGTACAGTAACCATACCAGGAAGTACTTAATTTATTAAGCTACTGCTTTTCTTAATCTCAGTGGAGATATTTACTGATAAACAGCTACCTACGCAGCATGTTCATGTCGTTCCGCAATGAGCTTTTATCTCTCTCCCCTCACCACAAATCAGATTCTTCTGAGGAGTTCCCAGTACATTATCCTTTCCCCCGTGTAATTACCTTAACAAGCTCCAGCTGTTTTATTCTCAGAAGGTTTACTCCCTGATATACAGCTGCCTACCCCCTTCGTAAGTGCAGGTCCTAATGAGCTTTTTTCTCTGTTCCCTCACCACAATCCAGATTCTTTTGGGGAGTTACCAGTACAGTAACCATACCAGGCAGTACTTAATTATTAAGCTACTGCTTTTCTTAATCTCAGTGGAGATATTTACTGATAAACAGCTACCTACGCAGCATGTTCATGTCGTTCGTAAATGAGCTTTTTATCTCTCTCCCCTCACCACAAATCAGATTCTTCTGAGGAGTTCCCAGTACATTATCCTTTCCCCTGTGTAATTACCTTAACAAGCTCCAGCTGTTTTTATTCTCAGAAGGCTTACTCCCTGATATACAGCTGCCTACCCCCTTCGTAAGTGCAGGTCCTAAATGAGCTTTTTTCTCTGTTCCCTCACCACAATCCAGATTCTTTTGGGGAGTTACCAGTACAGTAACCGTACCAGGAAGTACTTAAATTATGAAGCTACTGCTTTGCTTAATCTCAGTGGAGATATTTACTGATAAACAGCTACCTACGCAGCATGTTCATGTCGTTCATAAATGAGCTTTTATCTCTCTCCCCTCACCACAAATCAGATTCTTCTGAGGAGTTCCAGTACATTATCCTTTCCCCCTGTGTAATTACCTTTAACAAGCTCCAGCTGTTTTTATTCTCAGAAGGTTTACTCCCTGATATACATCGGCCTACCCCCTTCGTAAGTGGAGGTCATAAATGAGCTTTTTTCTCTGTTCCCTCACCACAATCCAGATTCTTTTGGGGAGTTACCAGTACAGTAACCATACCAGGAAGTACTTAATTTATTAAGCTACTGCTTTTCTTAATCTGAGTGGAGATATTTACTGATAAACAGCTACCTAAGCAGCATGTTCATGTCGTTCCTCTATGAGCTTTTATCTCTCTCCCCTCACCACAAATCATATTCTTCTGAGGAGTTCCCAGTACATTATCCTTTCCACTGTGTAATTACCTTAACAAGCTCTAGCTGTTTTTATTCTCAGAAGGTTTACTCCCTGATATACAGCTGCGTAACCCCTTCGTAAGTGCAGGTCCTAAATGAGCTTTTTTCTCTGTTCCCTCACCACAATCCAGATTCTTTTGGGGAGTTACCAGTACAGAAACCATAACAGGAAGTACTTAATTTATTAAGCTACTGCTTTTCTTAATCTCAGTGGAGATATTTACTGATAAACAGCTACCTACGCAGCATGTTCATGTCTTTCCTAAATGAGCTTTTATCTCTCTCCCCTCACCACAAATCAGATTCTTCTGAGAGTTCCCAGTACATTATCCTTTCCCCTGTGTAATTACCTTAACAAGCTCCAGCTGTTTTTATTCTCAGAAGGTTTACTCCCTGATATACAGCTGCCTACCCCCTTCGTAAGTGCAGGTCCTAAATGAGCTTTTTTCTCGGTTCCCTCACCACAATCCAGATTCTTTTGGGGAGTTACCAGTACAGTAAACCATACCAGGAAGTACTTAATTTATTAAGCTACTGCTTTTCTTAATCTCAGTGGAGATATTTACTGATAAACAGCTACCTACGCAGCATGTTCATGTCGTTCCTAAATGAGCTTTTATCTCTCTCCCCTCACCACAAATCAGATTCTTCTGAGGAGTTCCCAGTACATTATCCTTTCCCCGTGTAATTACCTTAACAAGCTCCAGGTGTTTTTATTCTCAGAAGGTTTACTCCCTGATATACAGCTGCCTACCCCCTTCGTAAGTGCAGGTCCTAAATGAGCTTTTTTCTCTGTTCCCTCACCACAATCCAGATTCTTTTGGGGAGTTACCAGTACAGTAACCATACCAGGAAGTACTTAATTTATTAAGCTACTGCTTTGCTTATCTCAGTGGAGATATTTACTGATAAACAGCTACCTACGCAGCATGTTCATGTCGTTCCTAAATGAGCTTTTGTCTCTCTCCCCTCACCACAAATCAGATTCTTCTGAGGAGTTCCCAGTACATTATCCTTTCCCTGTGTAATTACCTTAACAAGCTCCAGCTGTTTTTATTCTCAGAAGGTTTACTCCCTGATATACAGCTGCCTACCCCCTTCGTAAGTGCAGGTCCTAAATGAGCTTTTTTTCTCGGTTCCCTCACCACAATCCAGATTGTTTTGGGGAGTTACCAGTACAGTAACCATACCAGGAAGTACTTAATTTATTAAGCTACTGCTTTTCTTAATCTCAGTGGAGATATTTACTGATAAACAGCTACATACGCAGCATGTTCATGTCGTTCCGCAATGAGCTTTTATCTCTCTCCCCTCACCACGAATCAGATTCTTCTGAGGAGTTCCCAGTACATTATCCTTTCCCCCGTGTAATTACCTTAACAAGCTCAGGTGTTTTTATTCTCAGAAGGTTTACTCCCTGATATACAGCTGCCTACCCCCTTCGTAAGTGCAGGTCCTAAATGAGCTTTTTTCTCTGTTCCCTCACCACAATCCAGATTCTTTTGGGGAGTTACCAGTACAGTAACCATACCAGGAAGTACTTAATTTATTAAGCTACTGCTTTGCTTAATCTCAGTGGAGATATTTACTGATAAACAGCTACCTACGCAGCATGTTCATGTCGTTCCTAAATGAGCTTTTGTCTCTCTCCCCTCACCACAAATCAGATTCTTCTGAGGAGTTCCAGTACATTATCCTTTCCCCTGTGTAATTACCTTAACAAGCTCCAGCTGTTTTTATTCTCAGAAGGTTTACTCCCTGATATACAGCTGCCTACCCCCTTCGTAAGTGCAGGTCCTAAATGAGCTTTTTTTCTCTGTTCCCTCAACACAATCCAGATTCTTTTGGGGAGTTACCAGTACAGTAACCATACCAGGAAGTACATATTTTATTAAGCTACTGCTTTTCTTAATCTCAGTGGAGATATTTACTGATAAACAGCTACCTACGCAGCATGTTCATGTCGTTCCGCAATGAGCTTTTATCTCTCTCACCTCACCACAAATCAGATTCTTCTGAGGAGTTCCAGTACATTATCCTTTCCACTGTGTAATTACCTTAACAAACTCTAGCTGTTTTTATTCTCAGAAGGTTTACTCCCTGATATACAGCTGCCTACCCCCTTCGTAAGTGCAGGTCCTAAATGAGCTTTTTTCTCTGTTCCCTCACCACAATCCAGATTCTTTTGGGGAGTTACCAGTACAGTAACCATACCAGGAAGTACTTAATTTATTGAGCTACTGCTTTTCTTAATCTCAGTGGAGATATTTACTGATAAACAGCTACCTACGCAGCATGTTCATGTCGTTCCTCAATGAGCTTTTATCTCTCTCCCCTCACCAGAAATCAGATTCTTCTGAGGAGTTCCCAGTACATTATCCTTTCCACTGTGTAATTACCTTAACAAGCTCCAGCTGTTTTTATTCTGAGAAGGTTTACTCCCTGATATACAGCTGCCTACCCCCTTCGTAAGTGCAGGTCCTAAATGAGCTTTTTTTCTCTGTTCCCTCACCACAATCAGATTCTTTTGGGTAGTTACCAGTACAGTAACCATACCAGGCAGTACTTAATTTATTAAGCTACTGCTTTTCTTAATCTCAATGGAGATATTTACTGATAAACAGCTACCTACGCAGCATGTTCATGTCGTTCGTAAATGAGCTTTTATCTCTCTCCCCTCACCACAAATCAGATTCTTCTGAGGAGTTCCCAGTACATTATCCTTTCCCCTGTGTAATTACCTTAACAAGCTCCAGCTGTTTTTATTCTCAGAAGGTTTACTCCTGATATACAGCTGCCTACCCCCTTCGTAAGTGCAGGTCCTAAATGAGCTTTTTTCTCTGTTCCCTCACCACAATCCAGATTCTTTTGGGGAGTTACCAGTACAGTAACCATACCAGGAAGTATTAAATTATGAAGCTACTGCTTTGCTTAATCTCAGTGGAGATATTTACTGATAAACAGCTACCTACGCAGCATGTTCATGTCGTTCCTAAATGAGCTTTTATCTCTCTCCCCTCACCACAAATCAGATTCTTCTGAGGAGTTCCCAGTACATTATCCTTTCCCCTGTGTAATTACCTTAAAAAGCTCCAGCTGTTTTTATTCTCAGAAGGTTTACTCCCTGATATACATCTGCCTACCCCCTTCGTAAGTGCAGGTCCTAAATGAGCTTTTTTCTCTGTTCCCTCACCACAATCCAGATTCTTTTGGGGAGTTACCAGTACAGTAACCATACCAGGAAGTACTTAATTTATTAAGCTACTGCTTTTCTTAATTCAGTGGAGATATTTACTGATAAACAGCTACCTAAGCAGCATGTTCATGTCGTTCCTCTATGAGCTTTTATCTCTCTCCCCTCACCACAAATCAGATTCTTCTGAGGAGTACCCAGTACATTATCCTTTCCACTGTGTAATTACCTTAACAAGCTGCAGCTGTTTTTATTCTCAGAAGGTTTACTCCCTGATATACAGCTGCCTACCCCCTTCGTAAGTGCAGGTCCTAAATGAGCTTTTTTCTCTGTTCCCTCACCACAATGCAGATTCTTTTGGGGAGTTACCAGTACAGTAACCATACCAGGCAGTACTTAATTTATTAAGCTACTGCTTTGCTTAATCTCAGTGGAGATATTTACTGATAAACAGCTACCTACGCAGCATGTTCATGTCGTTCCTAAATGAGCTTTTGTCTCTATCCCCTCACCACAAATCAGATTCTTCTGAGGAGTTCCCAGTACATTATCCTTTCCCCTGTGTAATTACCTTAACAAGCTACAGCTGTTTTTATTCTCAGAAGGTTTACTCCCTGATATACAGCTGCCTACCCCCTTCGTAAGTGCAGGTCCTAAATGAGCTTTTTTCTCTGTTCCCTCACCACAATCCAGATTCTTTTGGGGAGTTACCAGTACAGTAACCATACCAGAAAGTACTTAATTTATTATGCTACTGCTTTGCTTAATCTCAGTGGAGATATTTACTGATAAACAGCTACCTACGCAGCATGTTCATGTCGTTCCTAAATGAGCTTTTATCTCTCTCCCCTCACCACAAAATCAGATTCTTCTGAGGAGTTCCCAGTACATTATCCTTTCCCCTGTGTAATTACCTTAACAAGCTCCAGCTGTTTTTATTCTCAGAAGGTTTACTCCCTGATATACATCTGCCTACCCCCTTCGTAAGTGCAGGTCCTAAATGAGCTTTTTTCTCTGTTCCCTCACCACAATCCAGATTCTTTTGGGGAGTTACCAGTACAATAACCATACCAGGAAGTACTTAATTTATTGAGCTACTGCTTTTCTTAATCTCAGTGGAGATATTTACTGATAAACAGCTACCTACGCAGCATGTTCATGTCGTTCCTCAATGAGCTTTTATCTCTCTCCCCTCACCACAAATCAGATTCTTCTGAGGAGTTCCCAGTACATTATCCTTTCCACTGTGTAATTACCTTAACAAGCTCCAGCTGTTTTTATTCTCAGAAGGTTTACTCCCTGATATACAGCTGCCTACCCCCTTCGTAAGTGCAGGTCCTAAATGAGCTTTTTTCTCTGTTCCCTCACCACAATCCAGATTCTTTTGGGGAGTTACCAGTACAGAAACCATAACAGGAAGTACTTAATTTATTAAGCTACTGCTTTTCTTAATCTCAGTGGAGATATTTACTGATAAACAGCTACCTACCCAGCATGTTCATGTCTTTCCTAAATGAGCTTTTATCTCTCCCCCCTCACCACAAATCAGATTCTTCTGAGGAGTTCCCAGTACATTATCCTTTCCCCTGTGTAATTACCTTAACAAGCTCCAGCTGTTTTTATTCTCAGAAGGTTTACTCCCTGATATACAGCTGCCTACCCCCTTCGTAAGTGCAGGTCCTAAATGAGCTTTTTTCTCGGTTCCCTCACCACAATCCAGATTCTTTTGGGGAGTTACCAGTACAGTAACCATACCAGGAAGTACTTAATTTATTAAGCTACTGCTTTTCTTAATCTCAGTGGAGATATTTACTGATAAACAGCTACCTACGCAGCATGTTCATGTCCTTCCGCAATGAGCTTTTATCTCTCTCCCTCACCACAAATCAGATTCTTCTGAGGAGTTCCCAGTACATTATCCTTTCCCCCGTGTAATTACCTTAACAAGCTCCAGGTGTTTTTATTCTCAGAAGGTTTACTCCCTGATATACAGCTGCCTACCCCCTTCTTAAGTGCAGGTCCTAAATGAGCTTTTTTCTCTGTTCCCTCACCACAATCAGATTCTTTTGGGGAGTTACCAGTACAGTAACCATACCAGGAAGTACTTAATTTATTAAGCTACTGCTTTGCTTAATCTCAGTGGAGATATTTACTGATAAACAGCTACCTACGCAGCATGTTCATGTCGTTCTTAAATGAGCTTTTGTCTCTCTCCCCTCACCACAAATCAGATTCTTCTGAGGAGTTCCCAGTACATTATCCTTTCCCCTGTGTAATTACCTTAACAAGCTCCAGCTGTTTTTATTCTCAGAAGGTTTACTCCCTGATATACAGCTGCCTACCCCCTTCGTAAGTGCAGGTCCTAAATGAGCTTTTTTCTCGGTTCCCTCACCACAATCCAGATTCTTTTGGGGAGTTACCAGTACAGTAACCATACCAGGAAGTACTTAATTTATTAAGCTACTGCTTTTCTTAATCTCAGTGGAGATATTTACTGATAAACAGCTACCTACGCAGCATGTTCATGTCGTTCCGCAATGAGCTTTTATCTCTCTCCCCTCACCACAAATCAGATTCTTCTGAGGAGTTCCCAGTACATTATCCTTTCCCCCGTGTAATTACCTTAACAAGCTCCAGGTGTTTTTATTCTCAGAAGGTTTACTCCCTGATATACAGCTGCCTACCCCCTTCGTAAGTGCAGGTCCTAAATGAGCTTTTTTCTCTGTTCCCTCACCACAATCCAGATTCTTTTGGGGAGTTACCAGTACAGTAACCATACCAGGAAGTACTTAATTTATTAAGCTACTGCTTTGCTTAATCTCAGTGGAGATATTTACTGATAAACAGCTACCTACGCAGCATGTTCATGTCGTTCCTAAATGAGCTTTTGTCTCTCTCCCCTCACCACAAATCAGATTCTTCTGAGGAGTTCCCAGTACATTATCCTTTCCCCTGTGTAATTACCTTAACAAGCTCCAGCTGTTTTTATTCTCAGAAGGTTACTCCCTGATATACAGCTGCCTACCCCCTTCGTAAGTGCAGGTCCTAAATGAGCATTTTTCTCTGTTCCCTCAACACAATCCAGATTCTTTTGGGGAGTTACCAGTACAGTAACCATACCAGGAAGTACATATTTTATTAAGCTACTGCTTTTCTTAATCTCAGTGGAGATATTTACTGATAAACAGCTACCTACGCAGCATGTTCATGTCGTTCCGCAATGAGCTTTTATCTCTCTCACCTCACCACAAATCAGATTCTTCTGAGGAGTTCCCAGTACATTATCCTTTCCACTGTGTAATTACCTTAACAAGCTCTAGCTGTTTTTATTCTCAGAAGGTTTACTCCCTGATATACAGCTGCTACCCCCTTCGTAAGTGCAGGTCCTAAATGAGCTTTTTTCTCTGTTCCCTCACCACAATCCAGATTCTTTTGGGAATTACCAGTACAGTAACCATACCAGGAAGTACTTAATTTATTGAGCTACTGCTTTCTTAATCTCACTGGAGATATTTACTGATAAACAGCTACCTACGCAGCATGTTCATGTCGTTCCTCAATGAGCTTTTATCTCTCTCCCCTCACCACAAATCAGATTCTTCTGAGGAGTTCCCAGTACATTATCCTTTCCACTGTGTAATTACCTTAACAAGCTCCAGCTGTTTTTATTCTCAGAAGGTTTACTCCCTGATATACAGCTGCCTACCCCCTTCGTAAGTGCAGGTCCTAAATGAGCTTTTTTCTCTGTTCCCTCACCACAATCCAGATTCTTTTGGGTAGTTACCAGTACAGTAACCATACCAGGCAGTACTTAATTTATTAAGCTACTGCTTTTCTTAATCTCAGTGGAGATATTTACTGATAAACAGCTACCTACGCAGCATGTTCATGTCGTTCGTAAATGAGCTTTTATCTCTCTCCCCTCACCACAAATCAGATTCTTCTGAGGAGTTCCCAGTACATTATCCTTCCCCTGTGTAATTACCTTAACAAGCTCCAGCTGTTTTTATTCTCAGAAGGTTTACTCCCTGATATACAGCTGCCTACCCCCTTCGTAAGTGCAGGTCCTAAATGAGCTTTTTTCTCTGTTCCCTCACCACAATCCAGATTCTTTTGGGGAGTTACCAGTACAGTAACCGTACCAGGAAGTACTTAAATTATGAAGCTACTGCTTTGCTTAATCTCAGTGGAGATATTTACTGATAAACAGCTACCTACGCAGCATGTTCATGTCGTTCCTAAATGAGCTTTTATCTCTCTCCCCTCACCACAAATCAGATTCTTCTGAGGAGTTCCCAGTACATTATCCTTTCCCCTGTGTAATTACCTTAAAAAGCTCCCAGCTGTTTTTATTCTCAGAAGGTTACTCCCTGATATACATCTGCCTACCCCCTTCGTAAGTGCAGGTCCTAAATGAGCTTTTTTCTCTGTTCCCTCACCACAAACCAGATTCTTTTGGGGAGTTACCAGTACAGTAACCATACCAGGAAGTACTTAATTTATTAAGCTACTGCTTTTCTTAATCTCAGTGGAGATATTTACTGATAAACAGCTACCTAAGCAGCATGTTCATGTCGTTCCTCTATGAGCTTTTATCTCTCTCCCCTCACCACAAATCAGATTCTTCTGAGGAGTACCCAGTACATTATCCTTTCCACTGTGTAATTACCTTAACAAGCTGCAGCTGTTTTTATTCTCAGAAGGTTTACTCCCTGATATACAGCTGCCTACCCCCTTCGTAAGTGCAGGTCCTAAATGAGCTTTTTTCTCTGTTCCCTCACCACAATGCAGATTCTTTTGGGGAGTTACCAGTACAGTAACCATACCAGGCAGTACTTAATTTATTAAGCTACTGCTTTGCTTAATCTCAGTGGAGATATTTACTGATAAACAGCTACCTACGCAGCATGTTCATGTCGTTCCTAAATGAGCTTTTGTCTCTCTCCCCTCACCACAAATCAGATTTCTTCTGAGGAGTTCCCAGTACATTATCCTTTCCCCTGTGTAATTACCTAACAAGCTCCAGCTGTTTTTATTCTCAGAAGGTTTACTCCCTGATATACAGCTGCCTACCCCCTTCGTAAGTGCAGGTCCTAATGAGCTTTTTTCTCTGTTCCCTCACCACAATCCAGATTCTTTGGGGGAGTTACCAGTACAGTAACCATACCAGAAAGTACTTAATTTATTATGCTACTGCTTTGCTTAATCTCAGTGGATATCTTTACTGATAAACAGCTACCTACGCAGCATGTTCATGTCGTTCCTAAATGAGCTTTTATCTCTCTCCCCTCACCACAAATCAGATTCTTCTGAGGAGTTCCCAGTACATTATCCTTTCCCCTGTGTAATTACCTTAACAAGCTCCAGCTGTTTTTATTCTCAGAAGGTTTACTCCCTGATATAAATCTGCCTACCCCCTTCGTAAGTGCAGGTCCTAAATGAGCTTTTTTCTCTGTTCCCTCACCACAATCCAGATTCTTTTGGGAGTTACCAGTACAATAACCATACCAGGAAGTACTTAATTTATTAAGCTACTGCTTTGCTTAATCTCAGTGGAGATATTTACTGATTAACAGCTACCTACGCAGCATGTTCATGTCGTTCCTAAATGAGCTTTTATCTCTCTCCCCTCACCACAAATCAGATTCTTCTGAATTGTTCCCAGTACATTATCCTTTCCCCTGTGTAATTACCTTAACAAGCTCCAGCTGTTTTTATTCTCAGAAGGTTTACTCCCTGATATACATCTGCCTACCCCCTTCGTAAGTGCAGGTCTTAAATGAGCTTTTTTCTCTGTTCCCTCACCACAATCCAGATTCTTTTTGGGGAGTGACCAGTACAGTAACCATACCAGGAAGTACTTAATTTATTAAGCTACTGCTTTGCTTAATCTCAGTGGAGATATTTACTGATAAACAGCTACCTACGCAGCATGTTCATGTCGTTCCTAAATGAGCTTTTATCTCTCTCCCCTCAGCACAAATCAGATTCTTCTGAGGAGTTCCCAGTACATTATCCTTTCCCCTGTGTAATTACCTTAACAAGCTCCAGCTGTTTTTATTCTCAGAAGGTTTACTCCCTGATATACAGCTGCCTACCCCCTTCGTAAGTGAAGTTCCTAAATGAGCTTTTTTCTCTGTTCCCTCACCACAATCCAGATTCTTTTGGGGAGTTACCAGTACAGTAACCATACGAGGAAGTACTTAATTATTAAGCTACTGCTTTTCTTAATCTCAGTGGAGATATTTACTGATAAACAGCTACCTACGCAGCATGTTCATGTCGTTCCTCAATGAGCTTTTATCTCTCTCCCCTCACCACAAATCAGATTCTTCTGAGGAGTTTCCAGTACATTATCCATTCCCCTGTGTAATTACCTTAACAAGCTCCAGCTGTTTTTATTCTCAGAAGGTTACTCCCTGATATACAGCTGCCTACCCCCTTCGTAAGTGCAGGTCCTAAATGAGCTTTTTTCTCTGTTCCTTCACCACAATCCAGATTCTTTTGGGGAGTTACCAGTACAGTAACCATACCAGGAAGTACTTAATTTATTAAGCTACTGCTTTTCTTAATCTCAGTGGAGATATTTACTGATAAACAGCTACCTATGCAGCATGTTCATGTCGTTCCTCTATGAGCTTTTATCTCTCTCCCCTCACCACAAATCAGATTCTTCTGAGGAGTTCCCAGTACATTATCCTTTCCCCTGTGTAATTACCTTAACAAGCTCCAGCTGTTTTTATCTCAGAAGGTTTACTCCCTGATATACAGCTGCCTACCCCCTTCGTAAGTGCAGGTCCTAAATGAGGTTTTTTTCTCTGTTCCCTCAGCACAATGCAGATTCTTTTGGGGAGTTACCAGTACAGTAACCATAGCAGGCAGTACTTAATTTATTAAGCTACTGCTTTTGCTTAATCCCAGTGGAGATATTTACTGATAAACAGCTACCTACGCAGCATGTTCATGTCGTTCCTAAATGAGCTTTTGTCTCTCTCCCCTCACCACAAATCAGATTCTTCTGAGGAGTTCCCAGTACATTATCCTTTCCCCTGTGTAATTACCTTAACAAGCTCCAGCTGTTTTTATTCTCAGAAGGTTTACTCCCTGATATACAGCTGCCTACCCCTTCGAAGTGCAGGTCCTAAATGAGCTTTTTTCTCTGTTCCCTCAACACAATCCAGATTCTATTGGGGCGTTACCAGTACAGTAACCATACCAGGAAGTACTTAATTTATTAAGCTACTGCTTTTCTTAATCTCAGTGGAGATATTTACTGATAAACAGCTACCGACGCAGCATGTTCATGTCTTTCCTAAATGAGCTTTTATCTCTCTCCCCTCACCACAAATCAGATTCTTCTGAGGAGTTCCCAGTACATTATCCTTTCCCCTGTGTAATTAACTTAACAAGCTCCAGCTGTTTTTATTCTCAGAAGGTTTACTCCCTGATATACAGCTGCCTACCCCCTTCGTAAGTGCAGGTCCTAAATGAGCTTTTTTCTCTGTTCCCTCACCACAATACAGATTCTTTTGGGGAGTTACCAGTACAGTAACCATACCAGGAAGTACTTAATTTATTAAGCTACTGCTTTTCTTTTTCTCAGTGGAGATATTTACTGATAAACAGCTACCTACGCAGCATGTTCATGTCGTTCCTAAATGAGCTTTTATCTCTCTCCCCTCACCACAAATCAGATCTTCTGAATTGTTCCAGTACATTATCCTTTCCCCTGTGTAATTACCTTAACAAGCTCCAGCTGTTTTTATTCTCAGAAGTTTTACCCCCTGATATACATCGGCCTACCCCCTTCGTAAGTGCAGGTCCTAAATGAGCTTTTTTCTCTGTTCCCTCACCACAATCCAGATTCTTTTGGGGGAGTGACCAGTACAGTAACCATACCAGGAAGTACTTAATTTATTAAGCTACTGCTTTGCTTAATCTCAGTGGAGATATTTACTGATAAACAGCTACCTACGCAGCAAGTTCATGTCGTTCCTAAATGAGCTTTATCTCTCTCCCCTCACCACAAATCAGATTCTTCTGAATTGTTCCCAGTACATTATCCTTTCCCCTGTGTAATTACCTTAACAAGCTCCAGCTGTTTTTATTCTCAGAAGTTTTACCCCCTGATATACATCTGCCTACCCCCTTCGTAGGTGCAGGTCCTAAATGAACTTTTTTCTCTGTTCCCTCACCACAATCAGATTCTTTTGGGGAGTGACCAGTACAGTAACCATACCAGGAAGTACTTAATTTATTAAGCTACTGCTTTTCTTAATCTCAGTGGAGATATTTACTGATAAACAGCTACCTACGCAGCATGTTCATGTCGTTCCTAAATGAGCTTTTATCTCTCTCCCTCGGCACAATCAGATTCTTCTGAGGAGTTCCCGAGTACATTATCCTTTCCCCTGTGTAATTACCTTAACAAGCTCCAGCTGTTTTTATTCTCAGAAGGTTTACTCCCTGATATACAGCTGCCTACCCCCTTCGTAAGTGAAGTTCCTAAATGAGCTTTTTTCTCTGTTCCCTCACCACAATCCAGATTCTTTTGGGGAGTTACCAGTACAGTAACCATACCAGGAAGTACTTAATTATTAAGCTACTGCTTTTCTTAATCTCAGTGGAGATATTTACTGATAAACAGCTACCTACGCAGCATGTTCATGTCGTTCCTCAATGAGCTTTTATCTCTCTCCCCCTCACCACAAATCAGATTCTTCTGAGGAGTTCCCAGTACATTATCCATTCCCCTGTGTAATTACCTTAACAAGCTCCAGCTGTTTTTATTCTCAGAAGGTTTACTCCCTGATATACAGCTGCCTACCCCCTTCGTAAGTGCAGGTCCTAAATGAGCTTTTTTCTCTGTTCCCTCACCACAATCCAGATTCTTTTGGGGAGTTACCAGTACAGTAACCATACCAGGAAGTACTTAATTTATTAAGCTACTGCTTTGCTTAATCTCAGTGGAGATATTTACTGATAAACAGCTTCCTACGCAGCATGTTCATGTCGTTCCTAAATGAGCTTTTATCTCTCTCCCCTCACCACAAATCAGATTCTTCTGAGGAGTTCCCAGTACCTTATCCTTTCCCCTGTGTAATTACCTTAACAAGCTCCAGCTGTTTTTATTCTCAGAAGGTTTACTCCCTGATATACATCTGCCTACCCCCTTCGTAAGTGCAGGTCCTAAATGAGCTTTTTTCTCTGTTCCCTCACCACAATCCAGATTCTTTTGGGGAGTTACCAGTACAATAACCATACCAGGAAGTACTTAATTTATTAAGCTACTGCTTTGCTTAATCTCAGTGGAGATATTTACTGATAAACAGCTACCTACGCAGCCTGTTCATGTCGTTCCTAAATGAGCTTTTATCTCTCTCCCCCTCACCACAAATCAGATTCTTCTGAATTGTTCCCAGTACATTATCCTTTCCCCTGTGTAATTACCTTAACAAGCTCCAGCTGTTTTTATTCTCAGAAGGTTTACTCCCTGATATACATCTGCCTACCCCCTTCGAAAGTGCAGGTCCTAAATGACCTTTTTTCTCTGTTCCCTCACCACAATCCAGATTCTTTTGGGGAATGACCAGTACAGTAACCATACCAGGAAGTACTTAATTTATTAAGCTACTGCTTTTCTTAATCTCAGTGGAGATATTTACTGATAAACAGCTACCTACGCAGCATGTTCATGTCGTTCCTAAATGAGCTTTTATCTCTCTCCCCTCAGCACAAATCAGATTCTTCTGAGGAGTTCCCAGTACATTATCCTTTCCCCTGTGTAATTACCTTAACAAGCTCCAGCTGTTTTTATTCTCAGAAGGTTTACTCCCTGATATACAGCTGCCTACCCCCTTCGTAAGTGAAGTTCCTAAATGAGCTTTTTTCTGTTCCCTCACCACAATCCAGATTCTTTTGGGAGTTACCAGTACAGTAACCATACCAGGAAGTACTTAATTTATTAAGCTACTGCTTTTCTTAATCTCAGTGGAGATATTTACTGATAAACAGCTACCTACGCAGCATGTTCATGTCGTTCCTAAATGAGCTTTTATCTCTCTCCCCTCACCACATATCAGATTCTTCTGAGAGTTCCCAGTACATTATCCATTCCCCTGTGTAATTACCTTAACAAGCTCCAGGTGTTTTTATTCTCAGAAGGTTTACTCCCTGATATACAGCTGCCTACCCCCTTCGTAAGTGCAGGTGTAAATGAGCTTTTTTCTCTGTTCCCTCACCACAATCCAGATTCTTTTGGGGAGTTACCATTACAATAACCATACCAGGAAGTACTTAATTTATTAAGCTACTGCTTTTCTTAATCTCAGTGGAGATATTTACTGATAAACAGCTACCTACGCAGCATGTTCATGTCGTTCCTAAATGAGCATTTATCTCTCTCCCCTCACCACAAATCAGATTCTTCGGAGGAGTTCCCAGTACATTATCCTTTCCCCTGTTTACTTACCTTAACAAGCTCCAGCGGTTTTTATTCTCAGAAGGTTTACTCCCTGATATACAGCTGCCTACCCCCTTCGTAAGTGCAGGTCCTAAATGAGCTTTTTTCTCTGTTCCCTCACCACAATCCAGATTCTTTTGGGGAGTTACCAGTACAGTAACCATACCAGGAAGTACTTAATTTATTATGCTACTGCTTTGCTTAATCTCAGTGGAGATATTTACTGATAAACAGCAACCTACGCAGCATGTTCATGTCGTTCCTAAATGAGCTTTTATCTCTCTCCCCTCAGCACAAATCAGATTCTTCTGAGGAGTTCCCAGTACATTATCCTTTCCCCTGTGTAATTACCTTAACAAGCTCCAGCTGTTTTTATTCTCAGAAGGTTTACTCCCTG
Organism: Perognathus longimembris pacificus; assembly: GCF_023159225.1. Taxonomy (NCBI): domain Eukaryota; kingdom Metazoa; phylum Chordata; class Mammalia; order Rodentia; family Heteromyidae; genus Perognathus; species Perognathus longimembris. Next base: position 7,496 of record NW_025956830.1, on the reverse strand, counting down.
ATATACATCTGCCTACCCCCTTCGTAAGTGCAGGTCCTAAATGAGCTTTTTTCTCTGTTCCCTCACCACAATCCAGATTCTTTTGGGGAGTTACCAGTACAATAACCATACCAGGAAGTACTTAATTTATTAAGCTACTGCTTTGCTTAATCTCAGTGGAGATATTTACTGATAAACAGCTACCTACGCAGCATGTTCATGTCGTTCCTAAATGAGCTTTTATCTCTCTCCCCTCCCCACAAATCAGATTCTTCTGAATTGTTCCCAGTACATTATCCTTTCCCTGTGTAATTACCCTAACAAGCTCCAGCTGTTTTTATTCTCAGAAGGTTTACTCCCTGATATACATCTGCCTACCCCCTTCGTAAGTGCAGGTCCTAAATGAGCTTTTTTCTCTGTTCCCTCACCACAATCCAGATTCTTTTGGGGAGTGACCAGTACAGTAACCATACCACGAAGTACTTAATTTATTAAGCTACTGCTTTTCTTAATCTCAGTGGAGATATTTACTGATAAACAGCTACCTACGCAGCATGTTCATGTCGTTCCTAAATGAGCTTTTATTTCTCTCCCCCTCACCACAAATCAGATTCTTCTGAGGAGTTCCCAGTACTTCATCTTTTCCCCTGTGTAATTACCTTAACAAGCTCCAGCTGTTTTTATTCTCAGAAGGTTTACTCCCTGATATACAGCTGCCTACCCCCTTCGTAAGTGCAGGTCCTAAATGAGCTTTTTTCTCTGTTACTTCACCACAATCCAGATTCTTTGGGGAGTTACCAGTACAGTAACCATACCAGGAAGTACTTAATTTATTAAGCTACTGCTTTTCTTAATCTCAGTGGAGATATTTACTGATAAACAGCTACCTATGCAGCACGTTCATGTCGTTCCTAAATGAGCTTTTATCTCTCTCCCCTCACCACAAATCAGATTCTTCTGAGGAGTTCCCAGTACATTATCCTTTCCCTTGTGTAATTACCTTAACAAACTCCAGCTGTTTTTATTCTCAGAATGTTTACTCCCTGATATACAGCTTCCTACCCCCTTCGTAAGTGTAGGTCCTAAATGAGCTTTTTTCTCTGTTCCCTCACCACAATCCTGATTCTTCTGTGGAGTGACCAGTACAGTAATCATACCAGGAAGTACTTAATTTATTAAGCTACTGCTTTTTCTTAATCTCAGTGGAGATATTTACTGATAAACAGCTACCTACGCAGCATGTTCATGTCGTTCTTAAATGAGCTTTTATCTCTCTCCCCTCACCACAAATCAGATTCTTCTGATGAGTTCCCAGTACATTATCCTTTCCCCTGTGTAATTACCTTAACAAGCTCCAGCTGTTTTTATTCTCAGAAGGTTTACTCCCTGATATACAGCTGACTACTCCCTTCGTAAGTGAAGGCCCTAAATGAGCTTTTTTCTCTGTTCCCTCACCACAATCCAGATTCTTTTGGGGAGTTACCAGTACAGAAACCATACCAGGAAGTACTTAATTTATTAAGCTACTGCTTATCTTAATATCAGTGGAGATATTTACTGATAAACAGCTACCTACGCAGCATGTTCATGTCTTTCCTAAATGAGCTTTTATCTCTCTCCCCTCACCACAAATCAGATTCTTCTGAGGAGTTCCCAGTACATTATCCTTTCCCCTGTGTAATTACCTTAACAAGCTCCAGCTGTTTTTATTCTCAGAAGGTTTACTCCCTGATATACAGCTGCCTACCCCCATCGTAAGTGCAGGTCCTAAATGAGCTTTTTCTCTGTTCCTTCACCACAATCCAGATACTTCTGGGGAGTTACCAGTACAGTAACCATACCAGGAAGTACTTAATTTATTAAGCTACTGCTTTTCTTAATCTCAGTGGAGATATTTACTGATAAACAGCTATCTATGCAGCATGTTCATGTCGTTCCTAAATGAGCTTTTATCTCTCTTCCCTCACCACAAATCAGATTCTTCTGAGGAGTTCCCAGTACTTCATCTTTTCCCCTGTGTAATTACCTTAACAAGCTCCAGCTGTTTTTATTCTCCGAAGGTTTACTCCCTGATATACAGCTGCCTACCCCCATCGTAAGTGCAGGTCCTAAATGAGCTTTTTCTCTGTTCCTTCACCACAATCCAGATTCTTCTGGGGAGTTACCAGTACAGTAACCATACCAGGTAGTACTTAATTTATTAAGCTACTGCTTTTCTTAATCTCAGTGGAGATATTTACTGATAAACAGCTACCGACGAAGTATGTTCATGTCGTTCCTTAATGAGCTTTTATCTCTCTCCCCTCAGCACAAATCAGATTCTTCTGAGGAGTTCCCAGTACATTATCCTTTCCCCTGTGTAATTACCTTAACAAGCTCTAGATGTTTTTATTCTCAGAAGCGATACTCCCTGATATGCAGCTGCCTACCCCCTTCGTAAGTGCAGGTCCTAAATGAGCTTTTTTCTCTGTTCCCTCACCACAATCCAGATTCTTTTGGGGAGTAACCAGTACAGTAATCATACCAGAAAGTACTTAATTTATTAAGCTACTGCTTTTCTTAATCTCAGTGGAGATATTTACTGATAAACAGCTACCTACGCAGTATGTTCATGTCGTTCCTTAATGAGCTTTTATCTCTCTCCCCTCAGCACAAATCAGATTCTTCTGAGGAGTTCCCAGTACATTCTCCTTTCCCCTGTGTAATTACCTTAACAAGCTCTAGCTGTTTTTATTCTCAGAAGCGATACTCCCTGATATGCAGCTGCCTACCCCCTTCGTAAGTGCAGGTCCTAAATGAGCTTTTTTCTCTGTTCCCTCACCACAATCCAGATTCTTTTGGGGAGTAACCAGTACAGTAATCATACCAGAAAGTACTTAATTTATTAAGCTACTGCTTTTCTTAATCTCAGTGGATATATTTACTGATAAACAGCTTCCTACGCAGCATGTTCATGTCGTTCCTAAATGAGCTTTTATCTCTCTCCCCTCACCACAAATCAGATTCTTCTGAGGAGTTCCCAGTACATTATCCTTTCCCCTGTGTAATTACCTTAACAAGCTCCAGCTGTTTTTATTCTCAGAATGTTACTCCGTGATATACAGCTGCCTACCCCCTACGTAAGTGCAGGTCCTAAATGAGCTTTTTTCTCTGTTCCCTCACCACAATCCAGATTCTTTTGGGGAGTTACAAGTACAGTAACCATACCAGGAAGTACTTAATTTATTAAGCTACTGCTTTTCTTAATCTCAGTGGAGATATTTACTGATAAACAGCTACGTAAGCAGCATGTTCATGTCGTTCCTAAATGAGCTTTTATCTCTCTCACCTCACCACAAATCAGATTCATCTGAGGAGTTCCCAGTACATTCTCCTTTCCCCTGTGTAATTACCTTAACATGCTCTAGCTGTTTTTATTCTCAGAAGCGATACTCCCTGATATGCAGCTGCCTACCCCCTTCGTAAGTGCAGGTCCTAAATGAGCTTTTTTCTCTGTTCCCTCACCACAATCGAGATTCTTTTGGGGAGTAACCAGTACAGTAATCATACCAGAAAGTACTTAATTTATTAAGCTACTGCTTTTCTTAATCTCAGTGGAGATATTTAATGATAAGCAGCTACTTACGCAGCATGTTCATGTCGTTCCTAAATGAGCTTTTATCTCTCTCCCTCACCACAAATCAGATTCTTCTGAGGAGTTCCCAGTACATTATCCTTTCCCCTTGTAATTACCTTAACAAGCTCCAGCTGTTTTTATTCTCAGAATGTTACTCCGTGATATACTGCTGCCTACCCCCTTCGTAAGTGCAGGTCCTAAATGAGCTTTTTTCTCTGTTCCCTCACCACAATCCAGATTCTTTTGGGGAGTTACCAGTACAGTAACCATTCCAGGAAGTACTTAATTTATTAAGCTACTGCTTTTCTTAATCTCAGTGGAGATATTTACTGATAAACAGCTACCTACGCAGCATGTTCATGTCGTTCCTAAATGAGCTTTTATCTCTCTGACCTCACACAAATCAGATTCTTCTGAGGAGTTCCCAGTACATTATTCTTTCCCCTGTGTAATTACCTTAACAAGCTCCAGCTGTTTTTATTCTCAGAAGGTTTACTCCCTGATATACAGCTGCCTACCCCGTTCGTAAGTGTAGGTCCTAAATGAGCTATTTTCTCTGTTCCCTCACCACAATCCAGATTCTTTTGGGGAGTTACCAGTACAGTAACCATACCAGGAAGTACTTAATTTATTAAGCTACTGCTTTTCTTAATCTCAGTGGAGATATTTACTGATAAACAGCTATGTACGAAGCATGTTCATGTCGTTCCTAAATGAGCTTTTATCTCTCTCCCCTCAGCACAAATCAGATTCTTCTGAGGAGTTCCCAGTACATTATCCTTTCCCCTGTGTAATTACCTTAACAAGCTCCAGCTGTTTTTATTCTCAGAAGGTTAACTCCCTGATATACAGGCTGCCTACCCCCTTCGTAAGTGCAGGTCCTAAATGAGCTTTTTTTCTCTGTTCCCTCATCACAATCCAGATTCTTTTGGGGACTTACCAGTACAGTAACCATACCAGGAAGTACTTAATTTATTAAGCTACTGCTTTTCTTAATCTCAGTGGAGATATTTACTGATAAGAAGCTACCTACTCAGCATGTTCATGTCGTTCCTAAATGAGCTTTTATCTCTCACCCATCACCACAAATCAGATTCTTCTTAGGAGTTCCCAGTACATTATCCTTTCCCCTGTGTAATTACCTTAACAAGCTCCAGCTGTGTTTATTCTCAGAAGGTTTACTCCCTGATATACATCTGCCTACCCCCTTCGTAAGTGCAGGTCCTAAATGAGCTTTTTTCTCTGTTCCTTCACCACAATCCAGATTCTTTTGGGGAGTTACCAGTACAGTAACCATACCAGGAAGTACTTAATTTATTAAGCTACTGCTTTTCTTAATCTAAGTGGAGATATTTACTGATAAACAGCTACGTTCGCAGCATGTTCATGTCGTTCCAAAATGAGCTTTTATATCTCTCCCCTCACTACAAATCAGATTCTTCTGAGGAGTTCCCAGTACATTATCCTTTCCTCTGTGTAATTACCTTAACAAGCTCCAGCTGTTTTTATTCTCAGAAGGTTTACTCCCTGATGTACAGCGGCCTATCCCCTTCGTAAGTGCAGGTCCTAAATGAGCTTTTTTCTCTGTTCCCTCACCACAATCCAGATTCTTTTGGGGAGTTACCAGTACAATAACCATACCAGGAAGTACTTAATTTATTAAGCTACTGCTTTTCTTAATCTCAGTGGAGATATTTACTGATAAACAGCTACGTATGCAGCATGTTCATGTCGTTCCTAAATGAGCTTTTATCTCTCTCCCCTCACCACAAATCAGATTCTTCTGAGGAGTTTCCAGTACTTCATCTTTTCCCCTGTGTAATTACCTTAACAAGCTCCAGCTGTTTTTATTCTCAGAAGGTTTACTCCCTGATATACAGCTGCCTACCCCCTTCGTAAGTGCAGGTCCTAAATGAGTTTTTTCTCTGTTCCCTCACCACAATCCAGATTCTTTTGGGGAGTTACCAGTACAGTAACCATACCAGGAAGTACTTAATTTATTAAGCTACTGCTTTGCTTAATCTCAGTGGAGATATTTACTGATAAACAGCTACCTACGCTGCATGTTCATGTCGTTCCTAAATGAGCTTTTATCTCTCTCCCCTCACCACAAATCAGATTCTTCGGAGGAGTTCCCAGTACATTATCCTTTCCCCTGTGTAATTACCTTAACAAGCTCCAGCTGTTTTTATTCTCAGAAGGTTTACTCCCTGATATACACCTGCCTACCAACTTCGTAAGTGCAGGTCCTAAATGAGCTTTTTTCTCTGTTCCCTCACCACAATCCAGATTCTTTTGGGGAGTTACCAGTAGAGTAACCATACCAGGAAGTACTTAATTTATTAAGCTACTGCTTTTCTTAATCTCAGTGGAGATATTTACTGATAAACAGCTACCTACGCAGCATGTTCATGTCGTTCCTAAATGAGCTTTTATCTCTCTCCCCTCAGCACAAATCAGATTCTTCTGAGGAGTTCCCAGTACATTATCCTTTCCCCTGTGTAATTACCTTAACAATCTCCAGCTATTTTTATTCTCAGAAGGTTTACTCCCTGATATACAGCTGCCTACCCCCTTCGTAAGTGCAGGTCCTAAATGAGCTTATTTCTCTGTTCCCTCACCACAATCCAGATTCTTTTGGGGAGTTACCAGTACAGTAACCATACCAGGAAGTACTTAATTTATTAAGCTACTGCTTTTCTTAATCTCAGTGGAGATATTTACTGAAAAACAGCTACCTACGCAGCATGTTCATGTCGTTCCGCAATGAGCTTTTATCTCTCTCCCCTCACCACAAATCAGATTCTTCTGAGGAGTTCCCAGTACATTATCCTTTCCACTGTGTAATTACCTTAACAAGCTCCAGCTGTTTTTATTCTCAGAAGGTTTACTCCCTGATATACTGCTGCCTACCCCCTTCATAAGTGCAGGTCCTAAATGAGCTTTTTTCTCTGTTCCCTCACCACAATCCAGATTCTTTAGGGAGTTACCAGTACAGTAACCATACCAGGCAGTACTTAATTTATTAAGCTACTGCTTTGCTTAATCTCAGTGGAGATATTTACTGATAAACAGCTACCTACGCAGCATGTTCATGTCGTTCCTAAATGAGCTTTTGTCTCTCTCCCCTCACCACAAATCAGATTCTTCTGAGGAGTTCCCAGTACATTATCCTTTCCCCTGTGTAATTACCTTAACAAGCTCCAGCTGTTTTTATTCTCAGAAGGTTTACTCCCTGATATACAGCTGCCTACCCCCTTCGTAAGTGCAGGTCCTAAATGAGCTTTTTTCTCTGTTCCCTCACCACAATCCAGATTCCTTTGGGGAGTTACCAGTACAGTAACCATACCAGGAAGTACTTAATTTATTAAGCTACTGCTTTTCTTAATCTCAGTGGAGATATTTACTGATAAACAGCTACCTACGCAGCATGTTCATGTCGTTGCTTAATGAGCTTTTATCTCTCTCCCCTCACCACAAATCAGATTCTTCTGAGGATTTCCCAGTACATTATCCTTTCCACTGTGTAATTACCTTAACAACCTCCAGCTGTTTTTATTCTCAGAAGGTTTACTCCCTGATATACAGCTGCCTATCCCCTTCGTAAATGCAGGTCCTAAATGAGCTTTTTTCTCTGTATCCTCACCACAATCCAGATTCTTTTGGGGAGTTACCAGTACAGTAACCATACCACGCAGTACTTAATTTATTAAGCCACTGCTTTTCTTAATCTCAGTGGAGATATTTACTGATAAACAGCTACCTACGCAGCATGTTCATGTCGTTCGTAAATGAGCTTTTATCTCTCTCCCCTCACCACAAATCAGATTCTTCTGAGGAGTTCCCAGTACATTATCCTTTCCCCTGTGTAATTACCTTAACAAGCTCCAGCTGTTTTTAT
>NW_025956829.1:0-45742 GCF_023159225.1 Perognathus longimembris pacificus | reverse complement strand
AAGGTAATTACACAGGGGAAAGGATAATGTACTGGGAACTCCTCAGAAGAATCTGATTTGTGGTGAGGGAGAGAGATAAAGCTCATTTAGGAACGACATGAACATGCTGCGTAGGTAGCTGTTTATCAGTAAATATCTCCACTGAGATTAAGAAAAGCAGTAGCTTAATAAATTAAGTACTTCCTGGAATGGTTACTGTACTGGTAACTCCCCAAAAGAATCTGGATTGTGGTGAGGGAACAGAGAAAAAAGCTCATTTAGGACCAACACTTACGAAGGGGGTAGGCAGCTGTATATCATCTAGTAAACCATCTGAGAATAAAAACAGCTGGAGCTTGTTAACGTAATTACACAGGGGAAAGGATAATGTACTGGGAACTCCTCAGAAGAATCTGATTTGTGGTGAGGGGAGAGAGATAAAAGCTCATTTAGGAACGACATGAACATGCTGCGTAGGTAGCTGTTTATCAGTAAATATCTCCACTGAGATTAAGAAAAGCATTAGCTTGGCTGTGGATATGGCCTAGTGGCAAGAGTGCCTGCCTCGTATACATGAGGACCTGGGTTCGATTCCCCAGCACCACATATACAGAAAATGGCCAGAAGTGGCGCTGCGGCTCAAGTGGCAGAGTGCTAGCCTTGAGCAAAAAGAAGCCAGGGACAGTGCTCAGGCCCTGAGTCCAAGTCCCAGGACTGGCCAAAAAAAAAAAATAAAAAAGAAAAGCAGTAGCTTAATAAATTAAGTACTTCCTGGTATGGTTACTGTACTGCTAACTCCCCAAAAGAATCTGGATTGTGGTGAGGGAACAGAGAAAAAAGCTCATTTGGACCTGCACTTACGAAGGGGGTAGGCAGCTGTATATCAGGGAGTAAACCTTCTGAGAATAAAAACAGCTGGAGCGTGTTAAGGTAATTACACAGGGGAAAGGATAATGTACTGGGAACTCCTCAGAAGAATCTGATTTGTGGTGAGGGGAGAGAGATAGCAGCTCATTTAGGAACGACATGAACATGCTGCGTAGGTAGCTGTTTATCAGTAAATATCTCCACTGAGATTAAGAAAAGTAGTAGCTTAATAAATTAAGTACTTCCTGGTATGGTTACTGTACTGGTAACTCCCCAAAAGAATCTGGATTGTGGTGAGGGAACAGAGAAAAAGCTCATTAAGGACCTGCACTTACGAAGGGGGTAGGCAGCTGTATATCAGGGAGTAAACCTTCTGAGAATAAAATCAGCTGGAGCTTTTAAGGTAATTACACAGGGGAAAGGATAATGTACTGGGAACTCCTCAGAAGAATCTGATTTGTGGTGAGGGGAGAGAGATAAAAGCTCATTTAGGAACGACATGAACATGCTGCGTAGGTAGCTGTTTATCAGTAAATATCTCCAGTGAGATTAAGAAAAGCAGTAGCTTAATAAATTAAGTACTTCCTGGTATGGTTACTGTACTGGTAACTCCCCAAAAGAATCTGGATTGTGGTGAGGGAACAGAGAAAAAAGCTCATTTAGGACCTGCACTTACGAAGGGGGTAGGCAGCTGTATATCAAGGAGTAAACCTTCTGAGAATAAAAACAGCTGGAGCTTGTTAAGGTAATTACACAGGGGAAAGGATAATGTACTGGGAACTCCTCAGAAGAATCTGATTTGTGGTGAGGGGAGAGAGATAAAAGCTCATTTAGGAACGACATGAACATGCTACGTAGGTAGCTGTTTATCAGTAAATATCTCCACTGAGATTAAGAAAAGCAGTAGCTTAATAAATTAAGTACTTCCTGTATGGTTACTGTACTGGTAACTCCCCAAAAGAATCTGCATTGTGGTGAGGGAACAGAGAAAAAAGCTCATTTAGGACCTGCACTTACGAAGTGGGTAGGCAGCTGTATATCAAGGAGTAAACATTCTGAGAATAAAAACAGCTTTAGCTTGTTAAGGTAATTACACAGGGGAAAGGATAATGTACTGGGAACTCCTCAGAAGAATCTGATTTATGGTGAGGGGAGAGAGATAAAAGCTCATTTAGGAACGACATTAACATGCTGCGTAGGTAGCTGTTTATCAGTAAATATCTCCACTGAGATTAAGAAAAGCAGTAGCTTAATAAATTAAGTACTTCCTGGTATGGTTACTGTACTGGTAACTCCCCAAAAGAATCTGGATTGTGGTGAGGGAACAGAGAAAAAAGCTCATTTAGGACCTGCACATACGAAGGGGGTAGGCAGCTGTATATCAGGGAGTAAACCTTCTGAGAATAAAAGCAGCTGGAGCTTGTTAAGGTAATTACCCAGCGGAAAGGATAATGTACGGGGAACTCCTCAGATGAATCTGATTTGTGGTGAGGGGAGAGAGATAAAAGCTCATTTAGGAACGACATGAACATGCTGCATACGTAGCTGCTTATCAGTAAATATCTCTACTGAGATTAAGAAAAGCAGTAGCTTAATAAATGAAGTACTTCCTGGTATGGTTACTGTATTGGTAACTCCCCAAAAGATTCTGGATTGTGGTGAGGGAACACAGAAAAAAAGCTCATTTAGGACGTGCACTTACGAAGGGGTAGGAAGCAGTATATCAGGGAGTAAACCTTCTGAGAATAAAAACAGCTGGAGCTTGTTAAGGTAATTACACAATGGAAAGGATAATGTACTGGGAACTCCTCAGAAGAATCGGAATTGTGGTGAGGGGAGAGAGATAAAAGCTCATTTAGGAACGACATGAACATGCTGCGTAGGTAGCTGCTTATCAGTAAATATCTCCACTGAGATTAAGAAATGCAGTAGCTTAATAAATTAAGTACTTCCTGGTATGGTTACTGTACTGGTAACTCCCCAAAAGAATCTGGATTGTTGTGAGGGAACAGAGAAAAAAGCTCATTTAGGACCTGCACTTACGAAGGGGGTAGGCAGCAGTATATCAGGGAGTAAACCTTCTGAGAATAAAAACAGCTGGAGCTTGTTAAGGTAATTACACAGGGGAAAGGATAATGTACTGGGAACTCCTCAGAAGAATCTGATTTGTGGTGAGGGGAGAGAGATAAAAGCTCATTTAGGAACGACATGAACATGCTGCGTAGGTAGCTGTTTATCAGTAAATATCTCCACTGAGATTAAGAAAAGCAGTAGCTTAATAAATTAAGTACTTCCTGGTATGGTTACTGTACTGGTAACTCCCCAGAAGAATCTGGATTGTGGTGAGGGAACAGAGAAAAAAGCTCATTTAGGACCTGCACTTACGAAGGGGGTAGGCAGCTGTATATCAGGGAGTAAACCTTCTGAGAATAAAAACAGCTGGAGCTTGTTAAGGTAATTACACAGGGGAAAGGATAATGTACTGGGAACTCCTCAGAAGAATCTGATTTGTGGTGAGGGGAGAGAGATAAAAGCTCATTTAGGAACGACATGAACATGCTGCGTAGGTAGCTGTTTATCAGTAAATATCTCCACTGAGATTAAGAAAAGCAGTAGCTTAATAAATTAAGTACTTCCTGGTATGGTTACTGTACTGGTAACTCCCCAGAAGAATCTGGATTGTGGTGAGGGAACAGAGAAAAAAGCTCATTTAGGACCTGCACTTACGAAGGGGGTAGGCAGCTGTATATCAGGGAGTAAACCTTCTGAGAATAAAAACAGCTGGAGCTTGTTAAGGTAATTACACAGGGGAAAGGATAATGTACTGGGAACTCCTCAGAAGAATCTGATTTGTGGTGAGGGGAGAGAGATAAAAGCTCATTTAGGAACGACATGAACATGCTGCGTAGGTAGCTGTTTATCAGTAAATATCTCCACTGAGATTAAGAAAAGCATTAGCTTGGCTGTGGATATGGCCTAGTGGCAAGAGTGCCTGCCTCGTATACATGAGGACCTGGGTTCGATTCCCCAGCACCACATATACAGAAAATGGCCAGAAGTGGCGCTGCGGCTCAAGTGGCAGAGTGCTAGCCTTGAGCAAAAAGAAGCCAGGGACAGTGCTCAGGCCCTGAGTCCAAGTCCCAGGACTGGCCAAAAAAAAAAAAATAAAAAAGAAAAGCAGTAGCTTAATAAATTAAGTACTTCCTGGTATGGTTACTGTACTGCTAACTCCCCAAAAGAATCTGGATTGTGGTGAGGGAACAGAGAAAAAAGCTCATTTGGACCTGCACTTACGAAGGGGGTAGGCAGCTGTATATCAGGGAGTAAACCTTCTGAGAATAAAAACAGCTGGAGCGTGTTAAGGTAATTACACAGGGGAAAGGATAATGTACTGGGAACTCCTCAGAAGAATCTGATTTGTGGTGAGGGGAGAGAGATAGCAGCTCATTTAGGAACGACATGAACATGCTGCGTAGGTAGCTGTTTATCAGTAAATATCTCCACTGAGATTAAGAAAAGTAGTAGCTTAATAAATTAAGTACTTCCTGGTATGGTTACTGTACTGGTAACTCCCCAAAAGAATCTGGATTGTGGTGAGGGAACAGAGAAAAAGCTCATTAAGGACCTGCACTTACGAAGGGGGTAGGCAGCTGTATATCAGGGAGTAAACCTTCTGAGAATAAAATCAGCTGGAGCTTTTTAAGGTAATTACACAGGGGAAAGGATAATGTACTGGGAACTCCTCAGAAGAATCTGATTTGTGGTGAGGGGAGAGAGATAAAAGCTCATTTAGGAACGACATGAACATGCTGCGTAGGTAGCTGTTTATCAGTAAATATCTCCACTGAGATTAAGAAAAGCAGTAGCTTAATAAATTAAGTACTTCCTGGTATGGTTACTGTACTGGTAACTCCCCAAAAGAATCTGGATTGTGGTGAGGGAACAGAGAAAAAAGCTCATTTAGGACCTGCACTTACGAAGGGGGTAGGCAGCTGTATATCAGGGAGTAAACCTTCTGAGAATAAAAACAGCTGGAGCTTGTTAAGGTCATTACACAGGGGAAAGGATAATGTACTGGGAACTCCTCAGAAGAATCTGATTTGTGGTGAGGGGAGAGAGATAAAAGCTCATTTAGGAACGACATGAACATGCTGCGTAGGTAGCTGTTTATCAGTAAATATCTCCACTGAGATTAAGAAAAGCAGTAGCTTAATAAATCAAGTACTTCCTGGTATGGTTACTGTACTGGTAAGTCCCCAAAAGAATCTGGATTGTGGTGAGGGAACAGAGAAAAAAGCTCATTTAGGACCTGCACTTACGAAGGGGGTAGGCAGCTGTATATCAGGGAGTAAACCTTCTGAGAATAAAAACATCTGGAGCTTGTTAAGGTAATTACACAGGGGAAAGGATAATGTACTGGGAACTCCTCAGAAGAATCTGATTTGTGGTGAGGGGAGAGAGATAAAAGCTCATTTAGGAACGACATTAACATGCTGCGTAGGTAGCTGTTTATCAGTAAATATCTCCAGTGAGATTAAGAAAAGCAGTAGCTTAATAAATTAAGTACTTCCTGGTATGGTTACTGTACTGGTAACTCCCCAAAAGAATCTGGATTGTGGTGAGGGAACAGAGAAAAAAGCTCATTTAGGACCTGCACTTACGAAGGGGGTAGGCAGCTGTATATCAAGGAGTAAAACTTCTGAGAATAAAAACAGCTGGAGCTTGTTAAGGTAATTACACAGGGGAAAGGATAATGTACTGGGAACTCCTCAGAAGAATCTGATTTGTGGTGAGGGGAGAGAGATAAAAGCTCATTTAGGAACGACATGAACATGCTACGTAGGTAGCTGTTTATCAGTAAATATCTCCACTGAGATTAAGAAAAGCAGTAGCTTAATAAATTAAGTACTTCCTGGTATGGTTACTGTACTGGTAACTCCCCAAAAGAATCTGCATTGTGGTGAGGGAACAGAGAAAAAAGCTCATTTAGGACCTGCACTTACGAAGTGGGTAGGCAGCTGTATATCAAGGAGTAAACATTCTGAGAATAAAAACAGCTGGAGCTTGTTAAGGTAATTACACAGGGGAAAGGATAATGTACTGGGAACTCCTCAGAAGAATCTGATTTGTGGTGAGGGGAGAGAGATAAAAGCTCATTTAGGAACGACATTAACATGCTGCGTAGGTAGCTGTTTATCAGTAAATATCTCCACTGAGATTAAGAAAAGCAGTAGCTTAATAAATTAAGTACTTCCTGGTATGGTTACTGTACTGGTAACTCCCCAAAAGAATCTGGATTGTGGTGAGGGAACAGAGAAAAAAGCTCATTTAGGACCTGCACTTACGAAGGGGGTAGGAAGCTGTATATCAGGGAGTAAACCTTCTGAGAATAAAAGCAGCTGGAGCTTGTTAAGGTAATTACCCAGCGGAAAGGATAATGTACGGGGAACTCCTCAGAGGAATCTGATTTGTGGTGAGGGGAGAGAGATAAAAGCTCATTTAGGAACGACATGAACATGCTGCGTACGTAGCTGCTTATCAGTAAATATCTCTACTGAGATTAAGAAAAGCAGTAGCTTAATAAATGAAGTACTTCCTGGTATGGTTACTGTATTGGTAACTCCCCAAAAGATTCTGGATTGTGGTGAGGGAACACAGAAAAAAGCTCATTTAGGACGTGCACTTACGAAGGGGTAGGAAGCAGTATATCAGGGAGTAAACCTTCTGAGAATAAAAACAGCTGGAGCTTGTTAAGGTAATTACACAATGGAAAGGATAATGTACTGGGAACTCCTCAGAAGAATCGGAATTGTGGTGAGGGGAGAGAGATAAAAGCTCATTTAGGAACGACATGAACATGCTGCGTAGGTAGCTGCTTATCAGTAAATATCTCCACTGAGATTAAGAAAAGCAGTAGCTTAATAAATTAAGTACTTCCTGGTATGGTTACTGTACTGGTAACTCCCCAAAAGAATCTGGATTGTTGTGAGGGAACAGAGAAAAAAGCTCATTTAGGACCTGCACTTACGAAGGGGGTAGGCAGCAGTATATCAGGGAGTAAACCTTCTGAGAATAAAAACAGCTGGAGCTTGTTAAGGTAATTACACAGGGGAAAGGATAATGTACTGGGAACTCCTCAGAAGAATCTGATTTGTGGTGAGGGGAGAGAGATAAAAGCTCATTTAGGAACGACATGAACATGCTGCGTAGGTAGCTGTTTATCAGTAAATATCTCCACTGAGATTAAGAAAAGCAGTAGCTTAATAAATTAAGTACTTCCTGGTATGGTTACTGTACTGGTAACTCCCCAGAAGAATCTGGATTGTGGTGAGGGAACAGAGAAAAAAGCTCATTTAGGACCTGCACTTACGAAGGGGGTCGGCAGCTGTATATCAGGGAGTAAACCTTCTGAGAATAAAAACAGCTGGAGCTTGTTAAGGTAATTACACAGGGGAAAGGATAATGTACTGGGAACTCCTTAGAAGAATCTGAATTGTGGTGAGGGGAGAGAGATAAAAGCTCATTTAGGAACGACGTGAACATGCTGCGTAGGTAGCTGTTTATCAGTAAATATCTCCACTGAGATTAAGAAAAGCAGTAGCTTAATAAATTAAGTACTTCCTGGTATGGTTACTGTACTGGTAACTCCCCAAAAGAATCGGATTGTGGTGAGGGAACAGAGAAAAATCTCATTTAGGACCTGCACTTACGAAGGGGGTAGGCAGCTGTATATCAGGGAGTAAACCTTCTGAGAATAAAAACAGTTGGAGCTTGTTAAGGTAATTACACAGGGGAAAGGATAATGTACTGGGAACTCCTCAGAAGAATCTGATTTGTGGTGAGGGGAGAGTGATAAAAGCTCATTTAGGAACGATATGAACATGCTGCTTAGGTAGCTGTTTATCAGTAAATATCTCCACTGAGATTAAGAAAAGCAGTAGCTTAATAAATTAAGTACTTCCTGGTATGGTTACTCTACTGGTAACTCCCCAAAAGAATCTGGATTGTGGTGAGGGAACAGAGAAAAAAGCTCATTTAGGACCTGCACTTACGAAGGGGGTAGGCAGCTGTATATCAAGGAGTAAACCTTCTGAGAATAAAAACAGCTGGAGATTGTTAAGGTAATTACAGAGGGGAAAGGATAATGTACTGGGAACAGTTCAGATGAATCTGATTTGTGGTGAGGGGAGAGAGATAAAAGCTCATTAAGGAACGACATGAA
The DNA here is from genome assembly GCF_023159225.1 of Perognathus longimembris pacificus. Taxonomy (NCBI): domain Eukaryota; kingdom Metazoa; phylum Chordata; class Mammalia; order Rodentia; family Heteromyidae; genus Perognathus; species Perognathus longimembris. The sequence continues at coordinate 37,674 of NW_025956829.1, read as the reverse complement.
CATGCTGCGTAGGTAGCTGTTTATCAGTAAATATCTCCACTGAGATTAAGAAAAGCAGTAGCTTAATGAATTAAGTACTTCCTGGTATGGTTACTGTACTGGTAACTCCCCAAAAGAATCTGGATTTTGGTGAGGGAACTGAGAAAAAAGCTCATTTAGGACCTGCACTTACGAAGGGGGTAGGCAGCAGTATATCAGGGAGTAAACCTTCTGAGAATAAAAACAGCTGGAGATTGTTAAGGTAATTACACAGGGGAAAGGATAATGTACTGGGAACTCCTCAGAAGAATCTGATTTGTGGTGAGGGGAGAGAGATAAAAGCTCATTTAGGAACGACATTAACATGCTGCGTACGTAGCTGTTTATCAGTAAATATCTCCACTGAGATTAAGAAAAGCAGTAGCTTAATAAATTAAGTACTTCCTGGTATGGTTACTGTACTGGTAACTCCCCAAAAGAATCTGGATTGTGGTGAGGGAACAGAGAAAAAAGCTCATTTAGGACCTGCACTTACGAAGGGGGTAGGTAGCAGTTTATCAGGGAGTAAACCTTCTGAGAATAAAAACAGCTGGAGCTTGTTAAGGTAATTACACATGGGAAAGGATAATGTACTGGGAACTCCTCAGAAGAATCTGATTTGTGGTGAGGGGTGAGAGAAAAAAGCTCACTTAGGAACGACATGAACATGCTGCGTACGTAGCTGTTTATCAGTAAATATCTCCACTGAGATTAAGAAAAGCAGGAGCTTAATAAGTTAAGTACTTCCTGGTATGGTTACTGTACTGGTAACTGCCCAAAAGAATCTGGATTGTGGTGAGGGAACAGAGAAAAATCTCATTTAGGACATGCACTTACGAAGGGGGTAGGCAGCTGTATATCAGGGAGTAAACCTTCTGAGAAGAAAAACAGCTGGAGCTTGTTAAGGTAATTACACAGGGGAAAGGATAATGTACAGGGAACTCCTAAGAAGAATCTGATTTGTGGTGAGGGGAGAGTGATAAAAGCTCATTTAGGAACGATATGAACATGCTGCGTTGGTAGATGTTTATCAGTAAATATCTCCACTGAGATTAAGAAAAGCAGTAGCTTAATAAATTAAGTACTTCCTGGTATGGTTACTGTACTGGTAACTCCCCAAAACAATCTGGACTGTGGTGAGGGAACAGAGAAAAAAGCTCATTTAGGACCTGCACTTACGAAGGGGGTAGGCAGCTGTATATCAGGGAGTAAACCTTCTGGGAATAAAAACAGCTGGAGCTTGTTAAGGTAATTACACAGGGGAAAAGTTAATGTACTGGCAACAATTCAGAAGAATCTGATTTGTGGTGAGGGGAGAGAGATAAAAGCTCATTGAGGAACGACATGAACATGCTGCCTAGGTAGCTGTTTATCAGTACATATCTCCACTGAGATTAAGAAAAGCAGTAGCTTAATAAATTAAGTACTTCCTGATATGGTTATTGTACTGGTCACTCCCCAAAAGAATCTGGATTGTGGTGAGGGAATAGAGAAAAAAGCTCATTTAGAACCTGCACTTACGAAGGGGGTAGGCAGCTGTATATCAGGGAGTAAACCTTCTGAGAATAAAAACAGCTGGAGCTTGTTAAGGTAATTACACAGGGGAAAGGTAATGTACTGGGAACTCCTCAGAAGAATCTGGTTTGTGGTGAGTGGAGAGAGATAAAAGCTCATTTAGGAACGACATGAACATGCTGCGTAGGTAGTTGCTTATCAGTAAATATCTCCACTGAAATTAAGAAAAGCAGTTGCTTAATAAATTAAGTACTTCCTGGGATGGTTACTGTACTGGTAACTCCCCAAAAGAATCTGGATTGTGGTGAGGGAACAGAGAAAAAAGCTCATTTAGGACCTGCACTTACGAAGGGGGTAGGCAGCTGTTTATCAGGGAGTAAACCTTCTGAGAATAAAAACAGCTGGAGCTTGTTAAGGTAATTACACAGGGGAAAGGATAATGTACTGGGAACTCCTCAGAAGAATCTGATTTGTGCTGAGGGGAGAGAGATAAAATCTCATTTAGGAACGACATAAACATGCTGCATACGTAGCTGTTTATCAGTAAATATCTCCACTGAGATTAAGAAAAGCAGTAGCTTAATAAATTAAGTACTTCCTGGTATGGTTACTGTACTGGTAACTCCGAAAAGAATCTGGATTGTGGTGAGGGAACAGAGAAAAAAGCTCATTTAGGACCTGCACTTACGAAGGGGCTAGGCAGCTGAATATCAGGGAGTAAACCTTCGGAGAATAAAAACAGCTGGAGCTTGTTAAGGTAATTACACAGGGGAAAAGATGAAGTACTGGGAACTCCTCAGAAGAATCTGATTTGTGGTGAGGGGAGAGAGATAAAAGCTCCTTTAGGAACGACATGAACATGCTGCGTAGGTAGCTGTTTATTAGTAAATATCTCCACTGAGATTAAGAAAAGCAGTAGCTTAATAAATTAAGTACTTCCTGGTATGGTTACTGTACTGGTAACTCCCCAAAGAATCTGGATTGTGGTGAGTTAATAGAGAAAAAAGCTCATTTAGGACCTGCACTTACGAAGGAGGTAGGCAGCTGTACATCAGGGAGTAAACCTTCTGAGACTAAAAACAGCTGGAGCTTGTTAAGGTAATTACACAGGGGAAAGGATAATGTACTGGGAACTCCTCAGAAGAATCCGATTTGTAGTGAGGGGAGAGAGATAAAAGCTCATTTAGGAACGACATGAACATGCTGCGTACATAGCTGTTTATCAGTAAATATCTCCACTGAGATCAAGAAAAGCAGTAGCTTAATAAATTAAGTACTTCCTGGTATGGTTACTGTACTGGTAACTCCCCAAAAGAATCTGGATTGTGGTGAAGGAACAGAGAAAAAAGCTCATTTAGGACGTGCACTTACGAAGGGGGTAGGCAGATGTATATCAGGGAGTAAACCTTCTGAGAATAACACAGCTGGAGCTTGTTAAGGTAATTACACAGGGGAAAGGATAATGTACTGGGAACTCCTAAGAAGAATCTGATTTGTGGTGATGGGTGAGAGATAAAAGCTCATTTAGGAACGACATGAACATGCTGCGTAGGTAGCTTCTTATCAGTAAATATCTCCACTGAGATTAAGAAAAGCAGTAGCTTAATAAATTAAGTACTTCCTGGTATGGTTACTGTACTGGTAAGTCCCCAAAAGAATCTGGATTGTGGTGAGGGAACAGAGAAAAAAGCTCATTTAGGACCTGCACTTACGAAGGGGGTAGGCAGCTGTATATCAGGGAGTTAACCTTCTGAGAATAAAAACAGCTGGAGCTTGTTAAGGTAATTACCCAGGGGAAAGGATAATGTACTGGGAACTCCTCAGAAGAATCTGATTTGTGCTGAGGGGAGAGAGATAAAAGCTCATTTAGGAACGACATGAACATGCTGCGTACGTAGCTGTTTATCAGTAAATATCTCCACTGAGATTAAGAAAAGCAGTAGCTTAATAAATTAAGTACTTCCTGGTATGGTTACTGTACTGGTAACTCCCCAAAAGAATCTGGATTGTGGTGAGGGAACAGAGAAAAAAGCTCATTTAGGACCTGCACTTACGAAGGGGGTAGGCAGCTGTATATCAGGGAGTAAACCTTCTGAGAATAAAAACAGCTGGAGCTTGTTAAGGTAATTACACAGGGGAAAAGATAATGTACTGGGAACTCCTCAGAAGAATCTGATTTGTGGTGAGGGGAGAGAGATAAAAGCTCATTTAGGAACGACATGAACATGCTGCGTAGGTAGCTGTTTATCAGTAAATATCTCCACTGAGATTAAGAAAAGCAGTAGCTTAATAAATTAAGTACTTCCTGGTATGGTTACTGTACTGGTAACTCCCCAAAATAATCTGGATTGTGGTGAGGGAACTGAGAAAAAAGCTCATTTAGGACCTGCACTTACGAAGGGGGTAGGCAGCTGTATATCAGGGAGTAACCCTTCTGAGAATAAAAACAGCTGGAGATTGTTAAGGTAATTACACAGGGGAAAGGATAATGTACTGGGAACTCCTCAGAAGAATCTGATTTGTGGTGAGGGGAGAGAGATAAAAGCTCATTTAGGAACGACATGAACATGCTGCGTAAGTAGCTGTTTATCAGTAAATATCTCCACTGAGATTAAGAAAAGCAGTAGCTTAATAAATTAAGTACTTCCTGGTATGGTTACTGTACTGGTAACTCCCCAAAAGAATCTGGATTGTGGTGAGGGAACAGAGAAAAAAGCTCATTTAGGACCTGCACTTACGAAGTGGCTAGGCAGCTGAATATCAGGGAGTAAACCTTCTGAGAATAAAAACAGCTGGAGCTTGTTAAGGTAATTACACGGGGGAAAAGATGAAGTACTGGGAACTCCTCAGAAGAATCTGATTTGTGGTGAGGGGAGAGAGATAAAAGCTCATTTAGGAACGACATGAACATGCTACGTAGGTAGCTGTTTATCAGTAAATATCTCCACTGAGATTAAGAAAAGCAGTAGCTTAATAAATTAAGTACTTCCTGGTCTGGTTACTGTACTGGTAACTCCCCAAAAGAATCTGCATTGTGGTGAGGGAACAGAGAAAAAAGCTCATTTAGGACCTGCACTTACGAAGTGGGTAGGCAGCTGTATATCAAGGAGTAAACATTCTGAGAATAAAAACAGCTGGAGCTTGTTAAGGTAATTACACAGGGGAAAGGATAATGTACTGGGAACTCCTCAGAAGAATCTGATTTGTGGTGAGGGGAGAGAGATAAAAGCTCATTTAGGAACGACATTAACATGCTGCGTAGGTAGCTGTTTATCAGTAAATATCTCCACTGAGATTAAGAAAAGCAGTAGCTTAATAAATTAAGTACTTCCTGGTATGGTTACTGTACTGGTAACTCCCCAAAAGAATCTGGATTGTGGTGAGGGAACAGAGAAAAAAGCTCATTTAGGACCTGCACTTACGAAGGGGGTAGGCAGCTGTATATCAGGGAGTAAACCTTCTGAGAATAAAAGCAGCTGGAGCTTGTTAAGGTAATTACCCAGCGGAAAGGATAATGTACGGGGAACTCCTCAGAGGAATCTGATTTGTGGTGAGGGGAGAGAGATAAAAGCTCATTTAGGAACGACATGAACATGCTGCGTACGTAGCTGCTTATCAGTAAATATCTCTACTGAGATTAAGAAAAGCAGTAGCTTAATAAATGAAGTACTTCCTGGTATGGTTACTGTATTGGTAACTCCCCAAAAGATTCTGGATTGTGGTGAGGGAACACAGAAAAAAGCTCATTTAGGACGTGCACTTACGAAGGGGTAGGAAGCAGTATATCAGGGAGTAAACCTTCTGAGAATAAAAACAGCTGGAGCTTGTTAAGGTAATTACACAATGGAAAGGATAATGTACTGGGAACTCCTCAGAAGAATCGGAATTGTGGTGAGGGGAGAGAGATAAAAGCTCATTTAGGAACGACATGAACATGCTGCGTAGGTAGCTGCTTATCAGTAAATATCTCCACTGAGATTAAGAAAAGCAGTAGCTTAATAAATTAAGTACTTCCTGGTATGGTTACTGTACTGGTAACTCCCCAAAAGAATCTGGATTGTTGTGAGGGAACAGAGAAAAAAGCTCATTTAGGACCTGCACTTACGAAGGGGGTAGGCAGCAGTATATCAGGGAGTAAACCTTCTGAGAATAAAAACAGCTGGAGCTTGTTAAGGTAATTACACAGGGGAAAGGATAATGTACTGGGAACTCCTCAGAAGAATCTGATTTGTGGTGAGGGGAGAGAGATAAAAGCTCATTTAGGAACGACATGAACATGCTGCGTAGGTAGCTGTTTATCAGTAAATATCTCCACTGAGATTAAGAAAAGCAGTAGCTTAATAAATTAAGTACTTCCTGGTATGGTTACTGTACTGGTAACTCCCCAGAAGAATCTGGATTGTGGTGAGGGAACAGAGAAAAAAGCTCATTTAGGACCTGCACTTACGAAGGGGGTCGGCAGCTGTATATCAGGGAGTAAACCTTCTGAGAATAAAAACAGCTGGAGCTTGTTAAGGTAATTACACAGGGGAAAGGATAATGTACTGGGAACTCCTTAGAAGAATCTGAATTGTGGTGAGGGGAGAGAGATAAAAGCTCATTTAGGAACGACGTGAACATGCTGCGTAGGTAGCTGTTTATCAGTAAATATCTCCACTGAGATTAAGAAAAGCAGTAGCTTAATAAATTAAGTACTTCCTGGTATGGTTACTGTACTGGTAACTCCCCAAAAGAATCGGATTGTGGTGAGGGAACAGAGAAAAATCTCATTTAGGACCTGCACTTACGAAGGGGGTAGGCAGCTGTATATCAGGGAGTAAACCTTCTGAGTATAAAAACAGTTGGAGCTTGTTAAGGTAATTACACAGGGGAAAGGATAATGTACTGGGAACTCCTCAGAAGAATCTGATTTGTGGTGAGGGGAGAGTGATAAAAGCTCATTTAGGAACGATATGAACATGCTGCTTAGGTAGCTGTTTATCAGTAAATATCTCCACTGAGATTAAGAAAAGCAGTAGCTTAATAAATTAAGTACTTCCTGGTATGGTTACTCTACTGGTAACTCCCCAAAAGAATCTGGATTGTGGTGAGGGAACAGAGAAAAAAGCTCATTTAGGACCTGCACTTACGAAGGGGGTAGGCAGCTGTATATCAAGGAGTAAACCTTCTGAGAATAAAAACAGCTGGAGATTGTTAAGGTAATTACAGAGGGGAAAGGATAATGTACTGGGAACAGTTCAGATGAATCTGATTTGTGGTGAGGGGAGAGAGATAAAAGCTCATTAAGGAACGACATGAACATGCTGCGTAGGTAGCTGTTTATCAGTAAATATCTCCACTGAGATTAAGAAAAGCAGTAGCTTAATGAATTAAGTACTTCCTGGTATGGTTACTGTACTGGTAACTCCCCAAAAGAATCTGGATTTTGGTGAGGGAACTGAGAAAAAAGCTCATTTAGGACCTGCACTTACGAAGGGGGTAGGCAGCAGTATATCAGGGAGTAAACCTTCTGAGAATAAAAACAGCTGGAGATTGTTAAGGTAATTACACAGGGGAAAGGATAATGTACTGGGAACTCCTCAGAAGAATCTGATTTGTGGTGAGGGGAGAGAGATAAAAGCTCATTTAGGAACGACATTAACATGCTGCGTACGTAGCTGTTTATCAGTAAATATCTCCACTGAGATTAAGAAAAGCAGTAGCTTAATAAATTAAGTACTTCCTGGTATGGTTACTGTACTGGTAACTCCCCAAAAGAATCTGGATTGTGGTGAGGGAACAGAGAAAAAAGCTCATTTAGGACCTGCACTTACGAAGGGGGTAGGTAGCAGTTTATCAGGGAGTAAACCTTCTGAGAATAAAAACAGCTGGAGCTTGTTAAGGTAATTACACATGGGAAAGGATAATGTACTGGGAACTCCTCAGAAGAATCTGATTTGTGGTGAGGGGTGAGAGAAAAAAGCTCACTTAGGAACGACATGAACATGCTGCGTACGTAGCTGTTTATCAGTAAATATCTCCACTGAGATTAAGAAAAGCAGGAGCTTAATAAGTTAAGTACTTCCTGGTATGGTTACTGTACTGGTAACTGCCCAAAAGAATCTGGATTGTGGTGAGGGAACAGAGAAAAATCTCATTTAGGACATGCACTTACGAAGGGGGTAGGCAGCTGTATATCAGGGAGTAAACCTTCTGAGAAGAAAAACAGCTGGAGCTTGTTAAGGTAATTACACAGGGGAAAGGATAATGTACAGGGAACTCCTAAGAAGAATCTGATTTGTGGTGAGGGGAGAGTGATAAAAGCTCATTTAGGAACGATATGAACATGCTGCGTTGGTAGATGTTTATCAGTAAATATCTCCACTGAGATTAAGAAAAGCAGTAGCTTAATAAATTAAGTACTTCCTGGTATGGTTACAGTACTGGTAACTCCCCAAAACAATCTGGACTGTGGTGAGGGAACAGAGAAAAAAGCTCATTTAGGACCTGCACTTACGAAGGGGGTAGGCAGCTGTATATCAGGGAGTAAACCTTCTGGGAATAAAAACAGCTGGAGCTTGTTAAGGTAATTACACAGGGGAAAAGTTAATGTACTGGCAACAATTCAGAAGAATCTGATTTGTGGTGAGGGGAGAGAGATAAAAGCTCATTTAGGAACGACATGAACATGCTGCCTAGGTAGCTGTTTATCAGTAAATATCTCCACTGAGATTAAGAAAAGCAGTAGCTTAATGAATTAAGTACTTCCTGGTATGGTTACTGTACTGGTAACTCCCCAAAAGAATCTGGATTTTGGTGAGGGAACTGAGAAAAAAGCTCATTTAGGACCTGCACTTACGAAGGGGGTAGGCAGCAGTATATCAGGGAGTAAACCTTCTGAGAATAAAAACAGCTGGAGATTGTTAAGGTAATTACACAGGGGAAAGGATAATGTACTGGGAACTCCTCAGAAGAATCTGATTTGTGGTGAGGGGAGAGAGATAAAAGCTCATTTAGGAACGACATTAACATGCTGCGTACGTAGCTGTTTATCAGTAAATATCTCCACTGAGATTAAGAAAAGCAGTAGCTTAATAAATTAAGTACTTCCTGGTATGGTTACTGTACTGGTAACTCCCCAAAAGAATCTGGATTGTGGTGAGGGAACAGAGAAAAAAGCTCATTTAGGACCTGCACTTACGAAGGGGGTAGGTAGCAGTTTATCAGGGAGTAAACCTTCTGAGAATAAAAACAGCTGGAGCTTGTTAAGGTAATTACACATGGGAAAGGATAATGTACTGGGAACTCCTCAGAAGAATCTGATTTGTGGTGAGGGGTGAGAGAAAAAAGCTCACTTAGGAACGACATGAACATGCTGCGTACGTAGCTGTTTATCAGTAAATATCTCCACTGAGATTAAGAAAAGCAGGAGCTTAATAAGTTAAGTACTTCCTGGTATGGTTACTGTACTGGTAACTGCCCAAAAGAATCTGGATTGTGGTGAGGGAACAGAGAAAAATCTCATTTAGGACATGCACTTACGAAGGGGGTAGGCAGCTGTATATCAGGGAGTAAACCTTCTGAGAAGAAAAACAGCTGGAGCTTGTTAAGGTAATTACACAGGGGAAAGGATAATGTACAGGGAACTCCTAAGAAGAATCTGATTTGTGGTGAGGGGAGAGTGATAAAAGCTCATTTAGGAACGATATGAACATGCTGCGTTGGTAGATGTTTATCAGTAAATATCTCCACTGAGATTAAGAAAAGCAGTAGCTTAATAAATTAAGTACTTCCTGGTATGGTTACTGTACTGGTAACTCCCCAAAACAATCTGGACTGTGGTGAGGGAACAGAGAAAAAAGCTCATTTAGGACCTGCACTTACGAAGGGGGTAGGCAGCTGTATATCAGGGAGTAAACCTTCTGGGAATAAAAACAGCTGGAGCTTGTTAAGGTAATTACACAGGGGAAAAGTTAATGTACTGGCAACAATTCAGAAGAATCTGATTTGTGGTGAGGGGAGAGAGATAAAAGCTCATTTAGGAACGACATGAACATGCTGCCTAGGTAGCTGTTTATCAGTACATATCTCCACTGAGATTAAGAAAAGCAGTAGCTTAATAAATTAAGTACTTCCTGATATGGTTATTGTACTGGTCACTCCCCAAAAGAATCTGGATTGTGGTGAGGGAATAGAGAAAAAAGCTCATTTAGAACCTGCACTTACGAAGGGGGTAGGCAGCTGTATATCAGGGAGTAAACCTTCTGAGAATAAAAACAGCTGGAGCTTGTTAAGGTAATTACACAGGGGAAAGGTAATGTACTGGGAAATCCTCAGAAGAATCTGGTTTGTGGTGAGTGGAGAGAGATAAAAGCTCATTTAGGAACGACATGAACATGCTGCGTAGGTAGTTGCTTATCAGTAAATATCTCCACTGAAATTAAGAAAAGCAGTTGCTTAATAAATTAAGTACTTCCTGGGATGGTTACTGTACTGGTAACTCCCCAAAAGAATCTGGATTGTGGTGAGGGAACAGAGAAAAAAGCTCATTTAGGACCTGCACTTACGAAGGGGGTAGGCAGCTGTTTATCAGGGAGTAAACCTTCTGAGAATAAAAACAGCTGGAGCTTGTTAAGGTAATTACACAGGGGAAAGGATAATGTACTGGGAACTCCTCAGAAGAATCTGATTTGTGCTGAGGGGAGAGAGATAAAATCTCATTTAGGAACGACATAAACATGCTGCATACGTAGCTGTTTATCAGTAAATATCTCCACTGAGATTAAGAAAAGCAGTAGCTTAATAAATTAAGTACTTCCTGGTATGGTTACTGTACTGGTAACTCCCGAAAAGAATCTGGATTGTGGTGAGGGAACAGAGAAAAAAGCTCATTTAGGACCTGCACTTACGAAGGGGCTAGGCAGCTGAATATCAGGGAGTAAACCTTCGGAGAATAAAAACAGCTGGAGCTTGATAAGGTAATTACACAGGGGAAAAGATGAAGTACGGGGAACTCCTCAGAAGAATCTGATTTGTGGTGAGGGGAGAGAGATAAAAGCTCCTTTAGGAACGACATGAACATGCTGCGTAGGTAGCTGTTTATTAGTAAATATCTCCACTGAGATTAAGAAAAGCAGTAGCTTAATAAATTAAGTACTTCCTGGTATGGTTACTGTACTGGTAACTCCCCAAAGAATCTGGATTGTGGTGAGTTAATAGAGAAAAAAGCTCATTTAGGACCTGCACTTACGAAGGAGGTAGGCAGCTGTACATCAGGGAGTAAACCTTCTGAGACTAAAAACAGCTGGAGCTTGTTAAGGTAATTACACAGGGGAAAGGATAATGTACTGGGAACTCCTCAGAAGAATCCGATTTGTAGTGAGGGGAGAGAGATAAAAGCTCATTTAGGAACGACATGAACATGCTGCGTACATAGCTGTTTATCAGTAAATATCTCCACTGAGATCAAGAAAAGCAGTAGCTTAATAAATTAAGTACTTCCTGGTATGGTTACTGTACTGGTAACTCCCCAAAAGAATCTGGATTGTGGTGAAGGAACAGAGAAAAAAGCTCATTTAGGACCTGCACTTACGAAGGGGGTAGGCAGATGTATATCAGGGAGTAAACCTTCTGAGAATAACACAGCTGGAGCTTGTTAAGGTAATTACACAGGGGAAAGGATAATGTACTGGGAACTCCTAAGAAGAATCTGATTTGTGGTGATGGGTGAGAGATAAAAGCTCATTTAGGAACGACATGAACATGCTGCGTAGGTAGCTTCTTATCAGTAAATATCTCCACTGAGATTAAGAAAAGCAGTAGCTTAATAAATTAAGTACTTCCTGGTATGGTTACTGTACTGGTAAGTCCCCAAAAGAATCTGGATTGTGGTGAGGGAACAGAGAAAAAAGCTCATTTAGGACCTGCACTTACGAAGGGGGTAGGCAGCTGTATATCAGGGAGTTAACCTTCTGAGAATAAAAACAGCTGGAGCTTGTTAAGGTAATTACCCAGGGGAAAGGATAATGTACTGGGAACTCCTCAGAAGAATCTGATTTGTGCTGAGGGGAGAGAGATAAAAGCTCATTTAGGAACGACATGAACATGCTGCGTACATAGCTGTTTATCAGTAAATATCTCCACTGAGATTAAGAAAAGCAGTAGCTTAATAAATTAAGTACTTCCTGGTATGGTTACTGTACTGGTAACTCCCCAAAAGAATCTGGATTGTGGCGAGGGAACAGAGAAAAAAGCTCATTTAGGACCTGCACTTACGAAGGGGGTAGGCAGCTGTATATCAGGGAGTAAACCTTCTGAGAATAAAAACAGCTGGAGCTTGTTAAGGTAATTACACAGGGGAAAAGATAATGTACTGGGAACTCCTCAGAAGAATCTGATTTGTGGTGAGGGGAGAGAGATAAAAGCTCATTTAGGAACGACATGAACATGCTGCGTAGGTAGCTGTTTATCAGTAAATATCTCCACTGAGATTAAGAAAAGCAGTAGCTTAATAAATTAAGTACTTCCTGGTATGGTTACTGTACTGGTAACTCCCCAAAATAATCTGGATTGTGGTGAGGGAACTGAGAAAAAAGCTCATTTAGGACCTGCACTTACGAAGGGGGTAGGCAGCTGTATATCAGGGAGTAACCCTTCTGAGAATAAAAACAGCTGGAGATTGTTAAGGTAATTACACAGGGGAAAGGATAATGTACTGGGAACTCCTCAGAAGAATCTGATTTGTGGTGAGGGGAGAGAGATAAAAGCTCATTTAGGAACGACATGAACATGCTGCGTAAGTAGCTGTTTATCAGTAAATATCTCCACTGAGATTAAGAAAAGCAGTAGCTTAATAAATTAAGTACTTCCTGGTATGGTTACTGTACTGGTAACTCCCCAAAAGAATCTGGATTGTGGTGAGGGAACAGAGAAAAAAGCTCATTTAGGACCTGCACTTACGAAGTGGCTAGGCAGCTGAATATCAGGGAGTAAACCTTCTGAGAATAAAAACAGCTGGAGCTTGTTAAGGTAATTACACGGGGGAAAAGATGAAGTACTGGGAACTCCTCAGAAGAATCTGATTTGTGGTGAGGGGAGAGAGATAAAAGCTCATTTAGGAACGACATTTACATGCTGCATACGTAGCTGTTTATCAGTAAATATCTCCACTGAGATTAAGAAAAGCAGTAGCTTAATAAATTAAGTACTTCCTGGTATGGTTACTGTACTGGTAACTCCCCAAAAGAATCTGGATTGTGGTGAGGGAACAGAGAAAAAAGCTCATTTAGGACCTGCACTTACGAAGGGGGTAGGCAGCCTTACATCAGGGAGTAAACCTTCTGAGAATAAAAACAGCTGGAGCTTGTTAAGGTAATTACACAGGGGAAAGGATAATGTACTGGGAACTCCTCAGAAGAATCCGATTTGTAGTGAGGGGAGAGAGATAAAAGCTCATTTAGGAACGACATGAACATGCTGCGTACGTAGCTGTTTATCAGTAAATATCTCCACTGAGATCAAGAAAAGCAGTAGCTTAATAAATTAAGTACTTCCTGGTATGGTTACTGTACTGGTAACTCCCCAAAAGAATCTGGATTGTGGTGAAGGAACAGAGAAAAAAGCTCATTTAGGACCTGCACTTACGAAGGGGGTAGGCAGAAGTATATCAGGGAGTAATCCTTCTGAGAATAAACACAGCTGAAGCTTGTTAAGGGAATTACACAGGGGAAAGGATAATGTACTGGGAACTCCTCAGAAGAATCTGATTTGTGGTGAGGGGAGAGAGATAAAAGCTCATTTAGGAATGACATGAATATGCTGCGTAGGTAGCTGTTTATCAGTAAATATCTCCACTGATATTAAGAAAATCAGTAGCTTAATAAATTAAGTACTTCCTGGTATGGTTACTGTACTGGTAACTCCCCAAAAGAATCTGGATTGTGGTGAGGGAACAGAGAAAAAAGCTCATTTAAGACCTGCACTTACGAAGGGGGTAGGCAGCTGTATATCAGGGAGTAAACCTTCTGAGAATAAATACAGCTGGAGCTTGTTAAGGTAATTACCCAGGGGAAAGGATAATGTACTGGGAACTCCTCAGAAGAATCTGATTTGTGGTGAGTGGAGAGAGATAAAAGCTCATTTAGGAACGACATGAACATGCTGCTTACGTAGCTGCTTATCAGTAAATATCTCTACTGAGATTAAGAAAAGCAGTAGCTTAATAAATGAAGTACTTCCTGGTATGGTTACTGTACTGGTAAGTCCCCAAAAGAATATGGATTGTGGTGAGGGAACAGAGAAAAAAGCTCATTTAGGACCTGCACTTACGAAGTGGGTAGGCAGCTGTATATCAGGGAGTAAACCTTCTGCGAATAAAAACAGCTGGAGCTTGTTAAGGTAATTACACAGGGGAAAGGATAATGTACTGGGAACTCCTCAGAAGAATCTGATTTGTGGTGAGGGGAGAGAGATAAAAGCTCATTTAGGAAGGACATGAACATGCTGCGTAGGTAGTTGTTTATCAGTAAATATCTCCACTGAGATTAAGAAAAGCAGTTGCTTAATAAATTAAGTACTTCCTGGTATGGTTACTGCACTGGTAACTCCCCAAAAGAATCTGGATTGTGGTGAGGGAACAGAGAAAAAAGCTCATTTAGGACCTGCACTTACGAAGGGGGTAGGCAGCTGTATATCAGGGAGTAAACCATCTGAGAATAAAAACAGCTGGAGCTTGTTAAGGTAATTACACAGGGGAAAGGATAATGTACTGGGAACTCCTCAGAAGAATCTGATTTGTGGTGAGGGGAGAGAGATAAAAGCTCATTTAGGAAGGACATGAACATGCTGCGTAGGTAGCTGTTTATCAGTAAATATCTCCACTGAAATTAAGAAAAGCAGTAGCTTAATGAATTAAGTACTTCCTGGTATGGTTACTGTACTGGTAACTCCCCAAAAGAAACTGGATTGTGGTGAGGGAACAGAGAAAAAAGCTCATTTAGGACCTGCACTTACGAAGGGGGTAGGCAGCTGTATATCAGGGAGAAAACCTTCTGAGAATAAAAAGAGCTGGAGCTTGTTAAGGTAATTACACAGGGGAAAGGATAATGTACTGGGAACTCCTCAGAAGAGTCTGATTTGTGGTGAGGGGAGAGAGATAAAAGCTCATTTAGGAACGACATTAACATGCTGCGTAGGTAGCTGTTTATCAGTAAATATCTCCACTGAGATTAAGAAAAGCAGTAGCTTAATAAATTAAGTACTTCCTGGTATGGTTACTGTACTGGTAACTCCCCAAAAGAATCTGGATTGTGGTGAGGGAACAGAGAAAAAAGCTCATTTAGGACCTGCACTTACGAAGGGGGTAGGCAGCTGTATATCAGGGAGTAAACCATCTGAGAATAAAAACAGCTGGAGCTTGTTAAGGTAATTACACAGGGGAACGGATAATGTACTGGGAACTCCTCAGAAGAATCTGATTTGTGGTGAGGGGAGAGAGATAAAAGCTCATTTACGAACGACATGAACATGCTGCGTAGGTAGCTGTTTATCAGTAAATATCTCCTCTGAGATTAAGAAAAGCAGTAGCTTAATAAATTAAGTACTTCCTGGTATGGTTACTGTACTGGTAACTCCCCAAAAGAATCTGGATTGTGGTGAGGGACAGAGAAAAAAGCTCATTTATGACCTGCACTTACGAAGGGGTTAGGCAGCTGTATATCTGGGAGTAAACCTTCTGAGAATAAAAACAGCTGGAGCTTGTTAAGGTAATTACACAGGGGAAAGGATAATGTATTGGGAACTCCTCAGAAGAATCTGATTTGTGGTGAGGGGAGAGAGATAAAAGCTCATTAAGGAACGACCTGAACATGCTGCGTAGGTCGCTGTTTATCAGTAAATATCTCCACTGAGATTAAGAAAAGCAGTAGCTTAATAAATTAAGTACTTCCTGGTATGGTTACTGTACTGGTAACTCCCCAAAAGAATCTGGATTGTCGTGAGGGAACAGAGAAAAAGCTCATTTAGGACCTGCACTTACGAAGGGGTTAGGCAGCTGTATATCAGGGAGTAAACCTTCTGAGAATAAACACAGCTGGAGCTTGTTAAGGTAATTACACAGGGTAAAGGATAATGTACTGGGAACTCCTCAGAAGAATCTGATTTGTGGTGAGTGGAGAGAGATAAAAGCTCATTTAGGAACGACATGAACATGCTGCGTACGTAGCTGCTTATCAGTAAATATCTCTACTGAGATTAAGAAAAGCAGTAGCTTAATAAATGAAGTACTTCCTGGTATGGTTACTGTACTGGTAAGTCCCCAAAAGAATATGGGTTGTGGTGAGGGAACAGAGAAAAAAGCTCATTTAGGACCTGCACTTACGAAGTGGGTAGGCAGCTGTATATCAGGGAGTAAACATTCTGCGAATAAAAACAGCTGGAGCTTGTTAAGGTAATTACACAGGGGAAAGGATAATGTACTGGGAACTCCTCAGAAGAATCTGATTTGTGGTGAGGGGAGAGAGATAAAAGCTCATTTAGGAAGGACATGAACATGCTGCGTAGGTAGTTGTTTATCAGTAAATATCTCCACTGAGATTAAGAAAAGCAGTTGCTTAATAAATTAAGTACTTCCTGGTATGGTTACTGTACTGGTAACTCCCCAAAAGAATCTGGATTGTGGTGAGGGAACAGAGAAAAAAGCTCATTTAGGACCTGCACTTACGAAGGGTGTAGGCAGCTGTATATCAGGGAGTAAACCTTCTGAGAATAAAAACAGCTGGAGCTTGTTAAGGTAATTACACAGGGGAAAGGATAATGTACTGGGAACTCCTCAGAAGAATCTGATTTGTGGTGAGGGGAGAGAGATAAAAGCTCATTTAATAAAGACATGAACATGCTGCGTAGGTAGCTGTTTATCAGTAAATATCTCCACTGAGATTAAGAAAAGCAGTAGCTTAATAAATTAAGTACTTCCTGGTATGGTTACTGTACTGGTCACTCCCCAAAATAATCTGGATTGTGGTGAGGGAACAGAGAAAAAAGCTCATTTAGGACCTTCACTTACGAAGGGGTTAGGCAGCTGTATATCAGGCAGTAAACCTTCTGAGAATAAAAACAGCTGGAGCTTGTTAAGGTAATTACACAGGGGAAAGGATAATGTACTGGGAACTTCTCAGAAGAATTTGATTTGTAGTGAGTGGAGAGAGATAAAAGCTCATTTAGAAACGACATGAACATGCTGCGTAGGTATTTGTTTATCAGTAAATATCTCCACTGAAATTAAGAAACGCAGTAGCTTAATAAATTAAGTACTTCCTGGGATGGTTACTGTACTGGTAACTCCCCAAAAGAATCTGGATTGTGGTGAGGGAACAGAGAAAAATACTCATTTAAGACCTGCACTTACGAAGGGGGTAGGCAGCTGTATATCAGGTAGTAAACCTTCTGAGAATAAAAACAGCTGGAGCTTGTTAAGGTAATTGCACAGGGGAAAGGATAATGTACTGGGAACTCCTCAGAAGAATATGATTTGTGGGGAGGGGAGAGAGATAAAAGCTCATTTAGGAAGGACATAAACATGCTGCATACGTAGCTGTTTATCAGTAAATATCTCCACTGAGATTAAGAAAAGCAGTAGCTTAATAAATTAAGTACTTCCTGGTATGGTTACTGTACTGGTAACTCCCCAAAAGAATCTGGATTGTGGTGAGGGAACAGAGAAAAAAGCTCATTTAGGACCTGCACTTACGAAGGGGCTAGGCAGCTGTATATCAGGGAGTAAACCTTCTGAGAATAAAAACAGCTGGAGCTTGTTAAGTTAATTACACAGGGGAAAGGATAATGTACTGGGAACTCCTCAGAAGAATCTGATTTGTGGTGAGGGGAGAGAGATAAAAGCTCATTTAGGAACGACATGAACATGCTGCGTAGGTAGCTGTTTATCAGTAAATATCTCCACTGAGATTAAGAAAAGCAGGAGCTTAATAAATTAAGTACTTCCTGGTATGGTTACCGTACTTGTAACTCCCCAAAAGAATCTGGATTGTGGTGAGGGAACAGAGAAAAAAGCTCATTTAGGACCTGCACTTACGAAGGTGGTAGGCAGCTGTATATCAGGGAGTAAACCTTCTGAGAAACAAAACAGCTGGAGCTTGTTAAGGTAATTACACAGGGGAAAGGATAATGTACTGGGAACTCCTCAGAAGAATCTGATTCGTGGTGAGGGGGAAGAGATAAAAGCTCATTTAGGAACGACATGAACATGCTGCGTACGTAGCTGCTTATCAGTAAATATCTCTACTGAGATTAAGAAAAGCAGTAGCTTAATAAATGAAGTACTTCCTGGTATGGTTACTGTACTGGTAAGTCCCCAAAAGAATATGGGTTGTGGTGAGGGAACAGAGAAAAAAGCTCATTTAGGACCTGCACTTACGAAGTGGGTAGGCAGCTGTATATCAGGGAGTAAACATTCTGCGAATAAAAACAGCTGGAGCTTGTTAAGGTAATTACACAGGGGAAAGGATAATGTACTGGGAACTCCTCAGAAGAATCTGATTTGTGGTGAGGGGAGAGAGATAAAAGCTCATTTAGGAAGGACATGAACATGCTGCGTAGGTAGTTGTTTATCAGTAAATATCTCCACTGAGATTAAGAAAAGCAGTTGCTTAATAAATTAAGTACTTCCTGGTATGGTTACTGTACTGGTAACTCCCCAAAAGAATCTGGATTGTGGTGAGGGAACAGAGAAAAAAGCTCATTTAGGACCTGCACTTACGAAGGGTGTAGGCAGCTGTATATCAGGGAGTAAACCTTCTGAGAATAAAAACAGCTGGAGCTTGTTAAGGTAATTACACAGGGGAAAGGATAATGTACTGGGAACTCCTCAGAAGAATCTGATTTGTGGTGAGGGGAGAGAGATAAAAGCTCATTTAATAAAGACATGAACATGCTGCGTAGGTAGCTGTTTATCAGTAAATATCTCCACTGAGATTAAGAAAAGCAGTAGCTTAATAAATTAAGTACTTCCTGGTATGGTTACTGTACTGGTCACTCCCCAAAATAATCTGGATTGTGGTGAGGGAACAGAGAAAAAAGCTCATTTAGGACCTTCACTTACGAAGGGGTTAGGCAGCTGTATATCAGGCAGTAAACCTTCTGAGAATAAAAACAGCTGGAGCTTGTTAAGGTAATTACACAGGGGAAAGGATAATGTACTGGGAACTTCTCAGAAGAATTTGATTTGTAGTGAGTGGAGAGAGATAAAAGCTCATTTAGAAACGACATGAACATGCTGCGTAGGTAGTTGTTTATCAGTAAATATCTCCACTGAAATTAAGAAAAGCAGTAGCTTAATAAATTAAGTACTTCCTGGGATGGTTACTGTACTGGTAACTCCCCAAAAGAATCTGGATTGTGGTGAGGGAACAGAGAAAAATACTCATTTAAGACCTGCACTTACGAAGGGGGTAGGCAGCTGTATATCAGGTAGTAAACCTTCTGAGAATAAAAACAGCTGGAGCTTGTTAAGGTAATTGCACAGGGGAAAGGATAATGTACTGGGAACTCCTCAGAAGAATATGATTTGTGGGGAGGGGAGAGAGATAAAAGCTCATTTAGGAACGACATAAACATGCTGCATACGTAGCTGTTTATCAGTAAATATCTCCACTGAGATTAAGAAAAGCAGTAGCTTAATAAATTAAGTACTTCCTGGTATGGTTACTGTACTGGTAACTCCCCAAAAGAATCTGGATTGTGGTGAGGGAACAGAGAAAAAAGCTCATTTAGGACCTGCACTTACGAAGGGGCTAGGCAGCTGTATATCAGGGAGTAAACCTTCTGAGAATAAAAACAGCTGGAGCTTGTTAAGTTAATTACACAGGGGAAAGGATAATGTACTGGGAACTCCTCAGAAGAATCTGATTTGTGGTGAGGGGAGAGAGATAAAAGCTCATTTAGGAACGACATGAACATGCTGCGTAGGTAGCTGTTTATCAGTAAATATCTCCACTGAGATTAAGAAAAGCAGGAGCTTAATAAATTAAGTACTTCCTGGTATGGTTACCGTACTTGTAACTCCCCAAAAGAATCTGGATTGTGGTGAGGGAACAGAGAAAAAAGCTCATTTAGGACCTGCACTTACGAAGGTGGTAGGCAGCTGTATATCAGGGAGTAAACCTTCTGAGAAACAAAACAGCTGGAGCTTGTTAAGGTAATTACACAGGGGAAAGGATAATGTACTGGGAACTCCTCAGAAGAATCTGATTCGTGGTGAGGGGGAAGAGATAAAAGCTCATTTAGGAACGACATGAACATGCTGCGTAGGTAGCTGTTTATCAGTAAATATCTCCACTGAGATTAAGAAAAGCAGTAGCTTAATAAATTAATTACTTCCTGGTATGGTTACTGTACTGGTAACTCCCCAAAAGAATCTGGATTGTGGTGAGGGAACAATGAAAAAAGCTCATTTAGGAACTGCACTTACGAAGGCGTTAGGCAGCTGTATATCAGGGAGTAAACCTTCTGAGAATAAAAACAGCTGGAGCTTGTTAAGGTAATTACACAGGGGAAAGGATAATGTACTGGGAACTCCTCAGAAGAATCTGATTTGTGGTGAGGGGAGAGAGATAAAAGCTCATTTAGGAACGACATGAACATGCTGGGTAGGTAGCTGTTTATCAGTAATTATCTCCATTGAGATTAAGAAAAGTAGTAGCTTAATAAATTAAGTACTTCCTGGTATGGTTACTGTACTTTTAACTCCCCAAAAGAATCTGGATTGTGGTGAGGGAACCGAGAAAAAAGCTCATTTAGGACGTGCACTTACGAAGGGGGTAGGCAGCTGTATATCAGGGAGTAAACCTTCTGAGAATAAAAAGAGCTGGAGCATGTTAAGGTAATTACACGGGGGAAAGGATAAGGTACTGGGAACTCCTCAGAAGAATCTGATTTGTGGTGAAGGGAGAGAGATAAAAGCTCATTTAGGAACGACATGAACATGCTGCGTAGGTAGCTGTTTATCAGTAAATATCTCCACTGAGATTAAGAAAAGCAGTAGCTTAATAAATTAAGTACTTCCTGGTATGGTTACTGTACTGGTAACTCCCCAAAAGAATCTGGATTGTGGTGAGGGAACAAGGAAAAAAGCTCATTTAGGACCTGCACTTACGAAGGGGGTAGGCAGCTGTATATCAGGGAGTAAACCTTCTGAGAATAAAAACAGCTGGAGCTTGTTAAGGTAATTACACAGGGGAAAGGATAATGTACTGGGAACTCCTCAGAAGAATCTGATTTGTGGTGAGGGGAGAGAGATAAAAGCTCATTTAGGAACGACATGAACATGCTGCTTAGGTAGCTGTTTATCAGTAAATATCTCCACTGAGATTAAGAAAAGCAGTAGCTTAATAAATTAAGTACTTCCTGGTATGGTGACTGTACTGGTAACTCCCCAAAAGAAACTGGAATGTGGTGATGAAACAGAGAAAAAAGCTCATTTATGACCTGCACTTACGAAGTGGTTAGGCAGCTGTATATCAGGGAGTAAACCTTCTGAGAATAAAAACAGCTGGAGCTTGTTAAGGTAATTACACAGGGGAAAGGATAATGTACTGGGAACTCCTCAGAAGAATCTGATTTGTGGTTAGGGGAGAGAGATAATAGCTCATTTAGGAACGACATGAACATGCTGCGTACGTAGCTGTTTATCAGTAAATATCTCCACTGAGATTAAGAAAAGCAGTAGCTTAATAAATTAAGTACTTCCTGGTATGATTACTGTACTGGTAACTCCCCAAAAGAATCTGGATTGTGGTGAGGGAACAGAGAAAAAAGCTCATTTAGGACCTGCACTTACGATGGGGGTAGGCAGCTGTATATCAGGGAGTAAACCTTCTGAGAATAAAAACAGCTGGAGCTTGTTAAGGTAATTACGCAGGGGAAAGGATAATGTACTGGGAAGTCCTTAGAAGAATCTGATTTGTGGTGAGTGGAGAGAGATAAAAGCTCATTTAGGAACGACATGAACATGCTGCTTAGGGAGCTGTTTATCAGTAAATTTCTCCACTGAGATTAAGAAAAGCAGTAGCTTAATAAATTAAGTACTTCCTGGTATGGTTACTGTACTGGTAACTCCCCAAAAGAATCTGGATTGTGGTGAGGGAACAGAGAAAATAGCTCATTTAGCACCTGCAATTACGAAGGGGTTATGCAGCTGTATATCAGGGAGTAAACCTTCTGAGAATAAAAACAGCTGGAGCTTGTTAAGGTAATTACACAGTGGAAAGGATAATGTAATGGGAACTCCTCAGAAGAATCTGATTTCGGTGAGGGGAGAGAGATAAAAACTCATTTAGGAATGACATGAACATGCTGCGTAGGTAGCTGTTTATCAGTAAATATCTCCACTGAGATTAAGAAAAGCAGTAGCTTAATAAATTAAGCACTTCCTGGTATGGTTACTGTACTGGTAACTCCCCAAAAGAAACTGGAATGTGGTGAGGAAACAGAGAAAAAAGCTCATTTATGACCTGCACTTACGAAGGGGGTAGGCAGCTGTATATCAGGGAGTAAACCTTCTGAGAATAAAAACAGCTGGAGCTTGTTAAGGTAATTGCACAGGGGAATGGATAATGTACTGGGAACTCCTTAGAAGAATCTGATTTGTGGTTAGGGGAGAGAGATAAAAGCTCATTTTGGAACGACATGAACATGCTGCGTAGGTAGCTGTTTATCAGTAAATATCTCCACTGAGATTAAGAAGAGCAGTAGCTTAATAAATTAAGTACTTCCTGGTATGGTTACTGTACTGGTAACTCCCCAAAAGAATCTGGATTGTGGTGAGGGAACAGAAAAAATAGCTCATTTAGGACCTGCACTTACGAAAGGGGTAGACAGCTGTATATCAGGGAGTAAACCTTCTGAGAATAAAAACAGCTGGAGCGTGTTAAGGTAATTACACAGGGGAAAGGATAATGTACTGGGAACTCCTCAGAAGAATCTGATTTGTGGTGAGGGGAGAGAGATAAAAGCTCATTTAGGAAGGACATGAACATGCTGCGTAGGTAGCTGTTTATCAGTAAATATCTCCACTGAGATTAAGAAAAGCAGTAGCTTAATAAATTAAGTACTTCCTGGTATGGTTACTGTACTGGTAACTCCCCAAAAGAATCTGGAATGTGGTGAGGAAACAGAGAAAAAAGCTCATTTATGACCTGAACTTACGAAGTGGTTAGGCAGCTGTATATCAGGGAGTAAACCTTCTGAGAATAAAAACAGCTGGAGCTTGTTAACGTAATTGCACAGGGGAAAGGATAATGTACTGGGAACTCCTCAGAAGAATCTGATTTGTGGTTAGGGGAGAGAGATAAAAGCTCATTTAGGAACGACATGAACATGCTGCGTACGTAGCTGTTTATCAGTAAATATCTCCACTGAGATTAAGAAAAGCAGTAGCTTAATAAATTAAGTACTTCCTGGTATGATTACTGTACTGGTAACTCCCCAAAAGAATCTGGATTGTGGTGAGGGAACAGAGAAAAAAGCTCATTTATGACCTGCACTTACGATGTCGGTAGGCAGCTGTATATCAGGGAGTAAACCTTCTGAGAATAAAAACAGCTGGAGCTTGTTAAGGTAATTACACAGGGGAAAGGATAATGTACTGGGAACTCCTTAGAAGAATCTGATTTGTAGTGAGGGGAGAGAGATAAAAGCTCATTTAGGAACGACATGAACATGCTGCTTAGGGAGCTGTTTATCAGTAAATTTCTCCACTGAGATTAAGAAAAGCAGTAGCTTAATAAATTAAGTACTTCCTGGTATGGTTACTGTACTGGTAACTCCCCAAAAGAATCTGGATTGTGGTGAGGGAAAAGAGAAAAAAGCTCATTTAGCACCTGCAATTACGAAGGGGGTATGCAGCTGTATATCAGGGAGTAAACCTTCTGAGAATAAAAACAGCTGGAGCTTGTTAAGGTAATTACACAGGGGAAAGTATAATGTACTGGGAACTCCTCAGAAGAATCTGATTTGTGGTGAGGGGAGAGAGATAAAAGCTCATTTAGGAACGACATTAACATGCTGCGTAGGTAGCTGTTTATCAGTAAATATCTCCACTGAGATTAAGAAAAGCAGTAGCTTAATAAATTAAGTACTTCCTGGTATGGTTACTGTACTGGTAACTCCCCAAAAGAATCTGGATTGTGGTGAGGGAACAGAGAAAAAAGCTCATTTAGGACCTGCACTTACGAAGGGGGTAGGCAGCTGTATATCAGGGAGTAAACCATCTGAGAATAAAAACAGCTGGAGCTTGTTAAGGTAATTACACAGGGGAAAGGATAATGTACTGGGAACTCCTCAGAAGAATCTGATTTGTGGTGAGGGGAGAGAGATAAAAGCTCATTTACGAACGACATGAACATGCTGCGTAGGTAGCTGTTTATCAGTAAATATCTCCTCT
The DNA here is from genome assembly GCF_023159225.1 of Perognathus longimembris pacificus. Classification (NCBI taxonomy): domain Eukaryota; kingdom Metazoa; phylum Chordata; class Mammalia; order Rodentia; family Heteromyidae; genus Perognathus; species Perognathus longimembris. Next base: position 13,709 of record NW_025956829.1, on the reverse strand, counting down.
GAGATTAAGAAAAGCAGTAGCTTAATAAATTAAGTACTTCCTGGTATGGTTACTGTACTGGTAACTCCCCAAAAGAATCTGGATTGTGGTGAGGGACAGAGAAAAAAGCTCATTTATGACCTGCACTTACGAAGGGGTTAGGCAGCTGTATATCTGGGAGTAAACCTTCTGAGAATAAAAACAGCTGGAGCTTGTTAAGGTAATTACACAGGGGAAAGGATAATGTATTGGGAACTCCTCAGAAGAATCTGATTTGTGGTGAGGGGAGAGAGATAAAAGCTCATTAAGGAACGACCTGAACATGCTGCGTAGGTCGCTGTTTATCAGTAAATATCTCCACTGAGATTAAGAAAAGCAGTAGCTTAATAAATTAAGTACTTCCTGGTATGGTTACTGTACTGGTAACTCCCCAAAAGAATCTGGATTGTCGTGAGGGAACAGAGAAAAAGCTCATTTAGGACCTGCACTTACGAAGGGGTTAGGCAGCTGTATATCAGGGAGTAAACCTTCTGAGAATAAACACAGCTGGAGCTTGTTAAGGTAATTACACAGGGTAAAGGATAATGTACTGGGAACTCCTCAGAAGAATCTGATTTGTGGTGAGTGGAGAGAGATAAAAGCTCATTTAGGAACGACATGAACATGCTGCGTACGTAGCTGCTTATCAGTAAATATCTCTACTGAGATTAAGAAAAGCAGTAGCTTAATAAATGAAGTACTTCCTGGTATGGTTACTGTACTGGTAAGTCCCCAAAAGAATATGGGTTGTGGTGAGGGAACAGAGAAAAAAGCTCATTTAGGACCTGCACTTACGAAGTGGGTAGGCAGCTGTATATCAGGGAGTAAACATTCTGCGAATAAAAACAGCTGGAGCTTGTTAAGGTAATTACACAGGGGAAAGGATAATGTACTGGGAACTCCTCAGAAGAATCTGATTTGTGGTGAGGGGAGAGAGATAAAAGCTCATTTAGGAAGGACATGAACATGCTGCGTAGGTAGTTGTTTATCAGTAAATATCTCCACTGAGATTAAGAAAAGCAGTTGCTTAATAAATTAAGTACTTCCTGGTATGGTTACTGTACTGGTAACTCCCCAAAAGAATCTGGATTGTGGTGAGGGAACAGAGAAAAAAGCTCATTTAGGACCTGCACTTACGAAGGGTGTAGGCAGCTGTATATCAGGGAGTAAACCTTCTGAGAATAAAAACAGCTGGAGCTTGTTAAGGTAATTACACAGGGGAAAGGATAATGTACTGGGAACTCCTCAGAAGAATCTGATTTGTGGTGAGGGGAGAGAGATAAAAGCTCATTTAATAAAGACATGAACATGCTGCGTAGGTAGCTGTTTATCAGTAAATATCTCCACTGAGATTAAGAAAAGCAGTAGCTTAATAAATTAAGTACTTCCTGGTATGGTTACTGTACTGGTCACTCCCCAAAATAATCTGGATTGTGGTGAGGGAACAGAGAAAAAAGCTCATTTAGGACCTTCACTTACGAAGGGGTTAGGCAGCTGTATATCAGGCAGTAAACCTTCTGAGAATAAAAACAGCTGGAGCTTGTTAAGGTAATTACACAGGGGAAAGGATAATGTACTGGGAACTTCTCAGAAGAATTTGATTTGTAGTGAGTGGAGAGAGATAAAAGCTCATTTAGAAACGACATGAACATGCTGCGTAGGTATTTGTTTATCAGTAAATATCTCCACTGAAATTAAGAAACGCAGTAGCTTAATAAATTAAGTACTTCCTGGGATGGTTACTGTACTGGTAACTCCCCAAAAGAATCTGGATTGTGGTGAGGGAACAGAGAAAAATACTCATTTAAGACCTGCACTTACGAAGGGGGTAGGCAGCTGTATATCAGGTAGTAAACCTTCTGAGAATAAAAACAGCTGGAGCTTGTTAAGGTAATTGCACAGGGGAAAGGATAATGTACTGGGAACTCCTCAGAAGAATATGATTTGTGGGGAGGGGAGAGAGATAAAAGCTCATTTAGGAAGGACATAAACATGCTGCATACGTAGCTGTTTATCAGTAAATATCTCCACTGAGATTAAGAAAAGCAGTAGCTTAATAAATTAAGTACTTCCTGGTATGGTTACTGTACTGGTAACTCCCCAAAAGAATCTGGATTGTGGTGAGGGAACAGAGAAAAAAGCTCATTTAGGACCTGCACTTACGAAGGGGCTAGGCAGCTGTATATCAGGGAGTAAACCTTCTGAGAATAAAAACAGCTGGAGCTTGTTAAGTTAATTACACAGGGGAAAGGATAATGTACTGGGAACTCCTCAGAAGAATCTGATTTGTGGTGAGGGGAGAGAGATAAAAGCTCATTTAGGAACGACATGAACATGCTGCGTAGGTAGCTGTTTATCAGTAAATATCTCCACTGAGATTAAGAAAAGCAGGAGCTTAATAAATTAAGTACTTCCTGGTATGGTTACCGTACTTGTAACTCCCCAAAAGAATCTGGATTGTGGTGAGGGAACAGAGAAAAAAGCTCATTTAGGACCTGCACTTACGAAGGTGGTAGGCAGCTGTATATCAGGGAGTAAACCTTCTGAGAAACAAAACAGCTGGAGCTTGTTAAGGTAATTACACAGGGGAAAGGATAATGTACTGGGAACTCCTCAGAAGAATCTGATTCGTGGTGAGGGGGAAGAGATAAAAGCTCATTTAGGAACGACATGAACATGCTGCGTACGTAGCTGCTTATCAGTAAATATCTCTACTGAGATTAAGAAAAGCAGTAGCTTAATAAATGAAGTACTTCCTGGTATGGTTACTGTACTGGTAAGTCCCCAAAAGAATATGGGTTGTGGTGAGGGAACAGAGAAAAAAGCTCATTTAGGACCTGCACTTACGAAGTGGGTAGGCAGCTGTATATCAGGGAGTAAACATTCTGCGAATAAAAACAGCTGGAGCTTGTTAAGGTAATTACACAGGGGAAAGGATAATGTACTGGGAACTCCTCAGAAGAATCTGATTTGTGGTGAGGGGAGAGAGATAAAAGCTCATTTAGGAAGGACATGAACATGCTGCGTAGGTAGTTGTTTATCAGTAAATATCTCCACTGAGATTAAGAAAAGCAGTTGCTTAATAAATTAAGTACTTCCTGGTATGGTTACTGTACTGGTAACTCCCCAAAAGAATCTGGATTGTGGTGAGGGAACAGAGAAAAAAGCTCATTTAGGACCTGCACTTACGAAGGGTGTAGGCAGCTGTATATCAGGGAGTAAACCTTCTGAGAATAAAAACAGCTGGAGCTTGTTAAGGTAATTACACAGGGGAAAGGATAATGTACTGGGAACTCCTCAGAAGAATCTGATTTGTGGTGAGGGGAGAGAGATAAAAGCTCATTTAATAAAGACATGAACATGCTGCGTAGGTAGCTGTTTATCAGTAAATATCTCCACTGAGATTAAGAAAAGCAGTAGCTTAATAAATTAAGTACTTCCTGGTATGGTTACTGTACTGGTCACTCCCCAAAATAATCTGGATTGTGGTGAGGGAACAGAGAAAAAAGCTCATTTAGGACCTTCACTTACGAAGGGGTTAGGCAGCTGTATATCAGGCAGTAAACCTTCTGAGAATAAAAACAGCTGGAGCTTGTTAAGGTAATTACACAGGGGAAAGGATAATGTACTGGGAACTTCTCAGAAGAATTTGATTTGTAGTGAGTGGAGAGAGATAAAAGCTCATTTAGAAACGACATGAACATGCTGCGTAGGTAGTTGTTTATCAGTAAATATCTCCACTGAAATTAAGAAAAGCAGTAGCTTAATAAATTAAGTACTTCCTGGGATGGTTACTGTACTGGTAACTCCCCAAAAGAATCTGGATTGTGGTGAGGGAACAGAGAAAAATACTCATTTAAGACCTGCACTTACGAAGGGGGTAGGCAGCTGTATATCAGGTAGTAAACCTTCTGAGAATAAAAACAGCTGGAGCTTGTTAAGGTAATTGCACAGGGGAAAGGATAATGTACTGGGAACTCCTCAGAAGAATATGATTTGTGGGGAGGGGAGAGAGATAAAAGCTCATTTAGGAACGACATAAACATGCTGCATACGTAGCTGTTTATCAGTAAATATCTCCACTGAGATTAAGAAAAGCAGTAGCTTAATAAATTAAGTACTTCCTGGTATGGTTACTGTACTGGTAACTCCCCAAAAGAATCTGGATTGTGGTGAGGGAACAGAGAAAAAAGCTCATTTAGGACCTGCACTTACGAAGGGGCTAGGCAGCTGTATATCAGGGAGTAAACCTTCTGAGAATAAAAACAGCTGGAGCTTGTTAAGTTAATTACACAGGGGAAAGGATAATGTACTGGGAACTCCTCAGAAGAATCTGATTTGTGGTGAGGGGAGAGAGATAAAAGCTCATTTAGGAACGACATGAACATGCTGCGTAGGTAGCTGTTTATCAGTAAATATCTCCACTGAGATTAAGAAAAGCAGGAGCTTAATAAATTAAGTACTTCCTGGTATGGTTACCGTACTTGTAACTCCCCAAAAGAATCTGGATTGTGGTGAGGGAACAGAGAAAAAAGCTCATTTAGGACCTGCACTTACGAAGGTGGTAGGCAGCTGTATATCAGGGAGTAAACCTTCTGAGAAACAAAACAGCTGGAGCTTGTTAAGGTAATTACACAGGGGAAAGGATAATGTACTGGGAACTCCTCAGAAGAATCTGATTCGTGGTGAGGGGGAAGAGATAAAAGCTCATTTAGGAACGACATGAACATGCTGCGTAGGTAGCTGTTTATCAGTAAATATCTCCACTGAGATTAAGAAAAGCAGTAGCTTAATAAATTAATTACTTCCTGGTATGGTTACTGTACTGGTAACTCCCCAAAAGAATCTGGATTGTGGTGAGGGAACAATGAAAAAAGCTCATTTAGGAACTGCACTTACGAAGGCGTTAGGCAGCTGTATATCAGGGAGTAAACCTTCTGAGAATAAAAACAGCTGGAGCTTGTTAAGGTAATTACACAGGGGAAAGGATAATGTACTGGGAACTCCTCAGAAGAATCTGATTTGTGGTGAGGGGAGAGAGATAAAAGCTCATTTAGGAACGACATGAACATGCTGGGTAGGTAGCTGTTTATCAGTAATTATCTCCATTGAGATTAAGAAAAGTAGTAGCTTAATAAATTAAGTACTTCCTGGTATGGTTACTGTACTTTTAACTCCCCAAAAGAATCTGGATTGTGGTGAGGGAACCGAGAAAAAAGCTCATTTAGGACGTGCACTTACGAAGGGGGTAGGCAGCTGTATATCAGGGAGTAAACCTTCTGAGAATAAAAAGAGCTGGAGCATGTTAAGGTAATTACACGGGGGAAAGGATAAGGTACTGGGAACTCCTCAGAAGAATCTGATTTGTGGTGAAGGGAGAGAGATAAAAGCTCATTTAGGAACGACATGAACATGCTGCGTAGGTAGCTGTTTATCAGTAAATATCTCCACTGAGATTAAGAAAAGCAGTAGCTTAATAAATTAAGTACTTCCTGGTATGGTTACTGTACTGGTAACTCCCCAAAAGAATCTGGATTGTGGTGAGGGAACAAGGAAAAAAGCTCATTTAGGACCTGCACTTACGAAGGGGGTAGGCAGCTGTATATCAGGGAGTAAACCTTCTGAGAATAAAAACAGCTGGAGCTTGTTAAGGTAATTACACAGGGGAAAGGATAATGTACTGGGAACTCCTCAGAAGAATCTGATTTGTGGTGAGGGGAGAGAGATAAAAGCTCATTTAGGAACGACATGAACATGCTGCTTAGGTAGCTGTTTATCAGTAAATATCTCCACTGAGATTAAGAAAAGCAGTAGCTTAATAAATTAAGTACTTCCTGGTATGGTGACTGTACTGGTAACTCCCCAAAAGAAACTGGAATGTGGTGATGAAACAGAGAAAAAAGCTCATTTATGACCTGCACTTACGAAGTGGTTAGGCAGCTGTATATCAGGGAGTAAACCTTCTGAGAATAAAAACAGCTGGAGCTTGTTAAGGTAATTACACAGGGGAAAGGATAATGTACTGGGAACTCCTCAGAAGAATCTGATTTGTGGTTAGGGGAGAGAGATAATAGCTCATTTAGGAACGACATGAACATGCTGCGTACGTAGCTGTTTATCAGTAAATATCTCCACTGAGATTAAGAAAAGCAGTAGCTTAATAAATTAAGTACTTCCTGGTATGATTACTGTACTGGTAACTCCCCAAAAGAATCTGGATTGTGGTGAGGGAACAGAGAAAAAAGCTCATTTAGGACCTGCACTTACGATGGGGGTAGGCAGCTGTATATCAGGGAGTAAACCTTCTGAGAATAAAAACAGCTGGAGCTTGTTAAGGTAATTACGCAGGGGAAAGGATAATGTACTGGGAAGTCCTTAGAAGAATCTGATTTGTGGTGAGTGGAGAGAGATAAAAGCTCATTTAGGAACGACATGAACATGCTGCTTAGGGAGCTGTTTATCAGTAAATTTCTCCACTGAGATTAAGAAAAGCAGTAGCTTAATAAATTAAGTACTTCCTGGTATGGTTACTGTACTGGTAACTCCCCAAAAGAATCAGGATTGTGGTGAGGGAACAGAGAAAATAGCTCATTTAGCACCTGCAATTACGAAGGGGTTATGCAGCTGTATATCAGGGAGTAAACCTTCTGAGAATAAAAACAGCTGGAGCTTGTTAAGGTAATTACACAGTGGAAAGGATAATGTAATGGGAACTCCTCAGAAGAATCTGATTTCGGTGAGGGGAGAGAGATAAAAACTCATTTAGGAATGACATGAACATGCTGCGTAGGTAGCTGTTTATCAGTAAATATCTCCACTGAGATTAAGAAAAGCAGTAGCTTAATAAATTAAGCACTTCCTGGTATGGTTACTGTACTGGTAACTCCCCAAAAGAAACTGGAATGTGGTGAGGAAACAGAGAAAAAAGCTCATTTATGACCTGCACTTACGAAGGGGGTAGGCAGCTGTATATCAGGGAGTAAACCTTCTGAGAATAAAAACAGCTGGAGCTTGTTAAGGTAATTGCACAGGGGAATGGATAATGTACTGGGAACTCCTTAGAAGAATCTGATTTGTGGTTAGGGGAGAGAGATAAAAGCTCATTTTGGAACGACATGAACATGCTGCGTAGGTAGCTGTTTATCAGTAAATATCTCCACTGAGATTAAGAAGAGCAGTAGCTTAATAAATTAAGTACTTCCTGGTATGGTTACTGTACTGGTAACTCCCCAAAAGAATCTGGATTGTGGTGAGGGAACAGAAAAAATAGCTCATTTAGGACCTGCACTTACGAAAGGGGTAGACAGCTGTATATCAGGGAGTAAACCTTCTGAGAATAAAAACAGCTGGAGCGTGTTAAGGTAATTACACAGGGGAAAGGATAATGTACTGGGAACTCCTCAGAAGAATCTGATTTGTGGTGAGGGGGAGAGAGATAAAAGCTCATTTAGGAAGGACATGAACATGCTGCGTAGGTAGCTGTTTATCAGTAAATATCTCCACTGAGATTAAGAAAAGCAGTAGCTTAATAAATTAAGTACTTCCTGGTATGGTTACTGTACTGGTAACTCCCCAAAAGAATCTGGAATGTGGTGAGGGAAACAGAGAAAAAAGCTCATTTATGACCTGAACTTACGAAGTGGTTAGGCAGCTGTATATCAGGGAGTAAACCTTCTGAGAATAAAAACAGCTGGAGCTTGTTAACGTAATTGCACAGGGGAAAGGATAATGTACTGGGAACTCCTCAGAAGAATCTGATTTGTGGTTAGGGGAGAGAGATAAAAGCTCATTTAGGACGACATGAACATGCTGCGTACGTAGCTGTTTATCAGTAAATATCTCCACTGAGATTAAGAAAAGCAGTAGCTTAATAAATTAAGTACTTCCTGGTATGATTACTGTACTGGTAACTCCCCAAAAGAATCTGGATTGTGGTGAGGGAACAGAGAAAAAAGCTCATTTATGACCTGCACTTACGATGTCGGTAGGCAGCTGTATATCAGGGAGTAAACCTTCTGAGAATAAAAACAGCTGGAGCTTGTTAAGGTAATTACACAGGGGAAAGGATAATGTACTGGGAACTCCTTAGAAGAATCTGATTTGTAGTGAGGGGAGAGAGATAAAAGCTCATTTAGGAACGACATGAACATGCTGCTTAGGGAGCTGTTTATCAGTAAATTTCTCCACTGAGATTAAGAAAAGCAGTAGCTTAATAAATTAAGTACTTCCTGGTATGGTTACTGTACTGGTAACTCCCCAAAAGAATCTGGATTGTGGTGAGGGAAAAGAGAAAAAAAGCTCATTTAGCACCTGCAATTACGAAGGGGGTATGCAGCTGTATATCAGGGAGTAAACCTTCTGAGAATAAAAACAGCTGGAGCTTGTTAAGGTAATTACACAGGGGAAAGTATAATGTACTGGGAACTCCTCAGAAGAATCTGATTTGTGGTGAGGGGAGAGAGATAAAAACTCATTTAGGAATGACATGAACATGCTGCGTAGGTAGCTGTTTATCAGTAAATATCTCCACTGAGATTAAGAACAGCAGTAGCTTAATAAATTAAGTACTTCCTGGTATGGATACTGTACTGGTAACTCCCCAAAAGAATCTGGATTGTGGTGAGGGAACAGAGAAAAAAGCTCATTTAGGACCTGCACTTACGAAGGGGGTAGGCAGCTGTATATCAAGGAGTAAACCTTCTGAGAATAAAAACAGCTGGATATTGTTAAGGTAATTACACAGCGGAAAGAATAATGGACTGGGAACTCCTCAGAAGAATCTGATTTGTGGTGAGGGGAGAGAGATAAAAGCTCATTAGGAACGACATGAACATGCTGCATACGTAGCTGTTTATCAGTAAATATCTCCACTGAGATTAAGAAAAGCAGTAGCTTAATAAATTAAGTACTTCCTGGTATGGATACTGTACTGGTAACTCCCCAAAAGAATCTGGATTGTGGTGAGGGAACAGAGAAAAAAGCTCATTTAGGACCTGCACTTACGAAGGGGGTAGGCAGCTGTATATCAGGGATTAAACCATTTGAGAATAAAAACAGCTGGAGCTTGTTAAGGGAATTACACGGGGGAAAGGATAATGTACTGGGAACTCCTCAGAAGAATCTGATTTGTGGTGAGGGGACAGAGATTAAAGCTCATTTAGGAACGACATGAACATGCTGGGTAGGTAGCTATTTATCAGTAAATATCTCCACTGAGATTAAGAAAAGCAGTAGCTTAATAAATTAAGTACTTCCTGGTATGGTTACTGTACTGGTAACTCCACAAAAGAATCTGGATTGTGGTGAGGGAACAGAGAAAAAAGCTCATTTAGGACCTGCACTTACGAAGGGTGTAGGCAGCTGTATATCAGGGAGTAAACCTTCTGAGAATAAAAACAGCTGGAGCTTGTTAAGGTAATTGCACAGGGGAAAGGATAATGTACTGGGAACTCCTTAGAAGAATCTGTTTTGTGCTTAGGGGAGAGAGATAAAAGCTCATTTTGGAACGACATGAACATGCTGCGTAGGTAGCTGTTTATCAGTAAATATCTCCACTGAGATTAAGAAGAGCAGTAGCTTAATAAATTAAGTACTTCCTGGTATGGTTACTGTACTGGTAACTCCCCAAAAGAATCTGGATTGTGGTGAGGGAACAGAAAAAATAGCTCATTTAGGACCTGCACTTACGAAAGGGGTAGACAGCTGTATATCAGGGAGTAAACCTTCTGAGAATAAAAACAGCTGGAGCTTGTTAAGGTAATTACACAGGGGAAAGGGTAATGTACTGGGAACTCCTCAGAAGAATCTGATTTGTGGTGAGGGGAGAGTGATGAAAGCTCATTTAGGAACAACATGAACATGCTGCGTAGGTAGCTGTTTATCAGTAAATATCTCCACTGAGAGTAAGAAAATCAGTAGCTTAATAAATTAAGTACTTCCTGGTATGGTTACTGTACTGGTAACTCCACAACAGAAACTGGAATGTGGTGAGGAAACAGAGAAAAAAGCTAATTTATGACCTGCACTTACGAAGGGGGTAGGCAGCTGTATATCAGGGAGTAAACCTTCTGAGAATAAAAACCGCTGGAGCTTGTTAAGGTAATTGCACAGGGGAAAGGATAATGTACTGGGAACTCCTTAGAAGAATCTGATTTGTGGTTAGGGGAGAGAGATAAAAGCTCATTTTGGAACGACATGAACATGCTGCGTAGGTATCTGTTTATCAGTAAATATCTCCACTGAGATTAAGAAGAGCAGTAGCTTAATAAATTAAGTACTTCCTGGTATGGTTACTGTACTGGTAACTCCCCAAAAGAATCTGGATTGTGGTGAGGGAACAGAAAAAATAGCTCATTTAGGACCTGCACTTACGAAAGGGGTAGACAGCTGTATATCAGGGAGTAAACCTTCTGAGAATAAAAACAGCTGGAGCGTGTTAAGGTAATTACACAGGGGAAAGGATAATGTACTGGGAACTCCTCAGAAGAATCTGATTTGTGGTGAGGGGAGAGAGATAAAAGCTCATTTAGGAAGGACATGAACATGCTGCGTAGGTAGCTGTTTATCAGTAAATATCTCCACTGAGATTAAGAAAAGCAGTAGCTTAATAAATTAAGTACTTCCTGGTATGGTTACTGTACTGGTAACTCCCCAAAAGAATCTGGAATGTGGTGAGGAAACAGAGAAAAAAGCTCATTTATGACCTGCACTTACGAAGTGGTTAGGCAGCTGTATATCAGGGAGTAAACCTTCTGAGAATAAAAACAGCTGGAGCTTGTTAACGTAATTGCACAGGGGAAAGGATAATGTACTGGGAACTCCTCAGAAGAATCTGATTTGTGGTTAGGGGAGAGAGATAAAAGCTCATTTAGGAACGACATGAACATGCTGCGTAGGTAGCTGTTTATCAGTAAATATCTCCACTGAGATTAAGAAAAGCAGTAGCTTAATAAATTAAGTACTTCCTGGTATGGTTACTGTACTGGTAACTCCCCAAAAGAATCTGGATTGTGGTGAGGGAACAGAGAAAAAAGCTCATTTAGGACCTGCACTTATGAAGGGGGTAGGCAGCAGTATATCAGGGAATAAACCTTCTGAGAATAAAAACAGCTGGAGCTTGTTAAAGTAATTACACAGGGGAAAGGATAATGTACTGGGAACAATTCAGAAGAATCTGATTTGTGGTGAGGGGAGAGAGATAAAAGCTCATATAGGAACGACATGAACATGCTGCGTAGGTAGCTGTTTATCAGTAAATATCTCCACTGAGATTAAGAAAAGCAGTAGCTTAATAAATTAAGTACTTCCTGGTATGGTTACTGTACTGGTAACTCCCCAAAAGAATCTGGAATGTGGTGAGGGAACAGAGAAAAAAGCTCATTTAGGACCTGCACTTCCGAAGGGGGTAGGCAGCTGTATATCAGGGAGTAAACCTTCTGAGAATAAAAACAGCTGGAGAATGTTAAGGTAATTGCACAGGGGAAAGGATAATGTACTGGGAACTCCTCAGAAGAATCTGATTTGTGGTGAGGGGAGAGAGATAAAAGCTCATTTAGGAACGACATGAACATGCTGCATACGTAGCTGTTTATCAGTAAATATCTTCACTGAGATTAAGAAAAGCAGTAGCTTAATAAATTAAGTACTTCCTGGTATGGATACTGTACTGGTAACTCCCCAAATGAATCTGGATTGTGGTGAGGGAACAGAGAAAAAAGCTCATTTAGCACCTGCAATTACGAAGGGGGTAGGCAGCTGTATATCAGGGAGTAAACCTTCTGAGAATAAAAACAGCTGGAGCTTGTTAAGGTAATTACACAGGGGAAAGGATAATGTACTGGGAACTCCTCAGAAGAATCTGATTTGTGGTGAGAGGAGAGAGATAAAAGCTCATTTAGGAACGACATGAACATGCTGCATACGTAGCTGTTTATCAGTAAATATCTCCACTGAGATTAAGAAAAGCAGTAGCTTAATAAATTAAGTACTTCCTGGTATGGATACTGTACTGGTAACTCCCCAAAAGAATCTGGATTGTAGTGAGGGAACAGAGAAAAAAGCTCATTTAGGACCTGCACTTACGAAGGGGTAGGCAGCTGTATATCAGGGATTAAACCATCTGAGAATAAAAACAGCTGGAGCTTGTTAAGGGAATTACACGGGGGAAAGGATAATGTACTGGGAACTCCTCAGAAGAATCTGATTTGTGGTGAGGGGACAGAGATTAAAGCTCATTTAGGAACGACATGAACATGCTGCATACGTAGCTGTTTATCAGTAAATATCTCCACTGAGATGAAGAAAAGCAGTAGCTTAATAAATTAAGTACTTCCTGGTATGGTTACTGTACTGGTAACTCCACAAAAGAATCTGGATTGTGGTGAGGGAACAGAGAAAAAAGCTCATTAAGACCTGCACTTACGAAGGGGGTAGGCAGCTGTATATCAGGGAGTAAACCTTCTGAGAATAAAAACAGCTGGACCTTGTTAAGGTAATTACACAGGGAAAGGATAATGTACTGGGAACTCCTCAGAAGAATCTGATTTGTGGTGAGGGGGAGAGAGATAAAAGCTCATTTATGAACGACATGAACATGCTGCGTATGTAGCTGTTTATCAGTAAATATCTCCACTGAGATTAGGAAAAGCAGTAGCTTAATGAATTAAGTACTTCCTGGTATGGTTACTGTACTGGTAACTCCCCAAAAGAATCTGGATTGTGGAGAGGGAACAGAGAAAAAAGCTCATTTAGGACCTGCACTTACGAAGGGGGTAGGCAGTTGTATATCAGGGAGTAAACCTTCTGAGAATAAAAACAGCTGGAGCTTGTTAAGGTAATTACACAGGGGAAAGGATAATGTACTGGGAACTCCTCAGAAGAATCTGATTTGTGTTGAGGGGAGAGTGATGAAAGCTCATTTAGGAACGACATGAACATGCTGCGTAGGTAGCTGTTTATCAGTAAATATCTCCACTGAGATTAAGAAAAGCAGTAGCTTAATAAATTAAGTACTTCCTGGTATGGTTACTGTACTGGTAACTCCCCAAAAGAATCTGGATTGTGGTGAGGGAACAGAGAAAAAAGCTCATTTAGGACCTGCACATACGAAGGGTGTAGGCAGCTGTATATCAGGGAGTAAACCTTCTGAGAATAAAAACAGCTGGAGCTTGTTAAGGTAATTACACAGGGGAAAGGATAATGTACTGGGAACTCCTCAGAAGAATCTGATTTGTGGTGAGGGGAGAGAGATAAAAGCTCATTTAGGAACGACATGAACATGCTGCGTAGGTAGCTGTTTATCAGTAAATATCTCCACTGAGATTAAGAAAAGCAGTAGCTTAATAAATTAAGTACTTCCTGGTATGGTTACTGTACTGGTAACTCCCCAAATGAATCTGGATTGTGGTGAGGGAACAGAGAAAAAAGCTCATTTAGGACCTGCACTTATGAAGGGGGTAGGCAGCAGTATATCAGGGAATAAACCTTCTGAGAATAAAAACAGCTGGAGCTTGTTAAAGTAATTACACAGGGGAAAGGATAATGTACTGGGAACAATTCAGAAGAATCTGATTTGTGGTGAGGGGAGAGAGATAAAAGCTCATATAGGAACGACATGAACATGCTGCGTAGGTAGCTGTTTATCAGTAAATATCTCCACTGAGATTAAGAAAAGCAGCAGCTTAATAAATTAA
>NW_025956828.1:0-49770 GCF_023159225.1 Perognathus longimembris pacificus | reverse complement strand
CCTTAATGAGCTTTTATCTCTCTCCTCTCACCACAAATCAGATTCTTGTGAGGAGTTCCCAGTACATTATCCTTTCCCCTGTGTAATTACCTTAACAAGCTCTAGCTGCTTTATTCTCAGAAGCGATACTCCCTGATATACAGCTGCCTACCCCCTTCGTAAGTGCAGGTCCTAAATGAGCTTTTTTCTCTGTTCCCTCACCACAATCGAGATTCTTTTGGGGAGTAACCAGTACAGTAACCATACCAGAAAGTACTTAATTTATTAAGCTACTGCTTTTCTTTATCTCAGTGGAGATATTTACTGATAAACAGCTACCTACGCAGCATGTTCATGTCGTTCTTAAATGAGCTTTTATCTCTCTCCCCTCACCACAAATCAGATTCTTCTGAATTGTTCCCAGTACATTATCTTTTCCCCTGTGTAATTACCTTAACAAGCTCCAGCTGTTTTTATTCCCAGAAGGTTTACTCCCTGATATACAGCTGCCTACCCCCTTCGTAAGTGCAGGTCCTAAATGAGATTTTTCTCTGTTCCCTCACCACAATCCAGATTGTTTTGGGGAGTTACCAGTACAGTAACCATACCAGGAAGTACTTAATTTATTAAGCTACTGCTTTTCTTAATCTCAGTGGAGATATTTACTGATAAACAGCTACGTATGCAGCATGTAAATGTCGTTCATAAATGAGCTTATATCTCTCTCCCCTCACCACAAATCAGATTCTTCTGAGGAGTTCCAGTACTTCATCGTTTCCCCTGTGTAATTACCTTACCATGCTCCAGCTGTTTTTATTCTCAGAAGGTTTACTCCCTGATATACAGCTGCCTACCCCCTTCGTAAGTGCAGGTCCTAAATGAGTTTTTTTCTCTGTTCCCTCACCACAATCCAGATTCTTTTGGGAGTTACTAGTACAGTAACCATAGCAGGAAGTACTTAATTTATTAAGCTACTGCTTTTCTTAATCTCAGTGGAGATATTTACTGATAAACAGCTACCTACGCAGCATGTTCATGTCGTTCCTAAATGAGCTTTTATCTCTCTTCCCTCAGCACAAATCAGATTCTTCTGAGGAGTTCTCAGTACATTATCCTTTCCCCTGTGTAATTACCTTAACAAGCTCCAGCTGTTTTTATTCTCAGAAGGTTTACTCCCTGATATACAGCTGCCTACCCCTTCGTAAGTGAAGTTCCAAAATGAGCTTTTTTTTCTGTTCCCTCACCACAATCCACATTCTTTTGGGGGGTTACCAGTACAGTAACCATACCAGGAAGTACTTAATTTATTAAGCTACTGCTTTTCTTAATCTCAGTGGAGATATTTACTGATAAACAGCTACCTACGCAGCATGTTCATGTCGTTCCGCAATGAGCTTTTATCTCTCTAACCTCACCACAAATCAGATTCTTCTGAGGAGTTCCCAGTACATTATCCTTTCCCCTGTGTAATTACCTTAACAAGCTCCAGCTGTTTTTATTCTCAGAAGGTTTACTCCTGATATACAGCTGCCTACCCCTTCGTAAGTGCAGGTCCTAAATGAGCTTTTTTCTCTGTTCCCTCACCACAATCCAGATTCTTTTGGGGAGTTACCAGTACAGTAACCATACCACGAAGTACTTAATTTATTAGGCTACTGCTTTTCTTAATCTCAGTGGAGATATTTACTGATAAACAGCTACCTACGCAGCATGTTCATGTCGTTCTTAAATGAGCTTTTATCTCTCTCCCCTCACCACAAATCAGATTCTTCTGAGGAGTTCCCAGTACATTATCCTTTCCCCTGTGTAATTACCTTAACAAGTTCCAGCTGTTTTTATTCTCAGAGGGTTTACTCCCTGATATACTGCTGCCTACCCCCTTCCTAAGTGCAGGTCCTAAATGAGCTTTTTTCTCTGTTCCCTCACCACAATCCAGATTCTTTTGGGAGTTACCAGTACAGTAACCATACCAGGAAGTACTTAATTTATTAAGCTACTGCTTTTTTTAATCTCAATGGAGATATTTACTGATAAACAGCTACCTACGCAGCATGTTCATGTCGTTCCTAATGAGCTTTTATATCTCTCACCTCACCACAATTCAGATTCTTCTGAGGAGTTCCCAGTACATTATCCTTTCCCCTGTGTAATTACCTTAACAAGCTCCAGCTGTTTTTATTCTCAGAAGCTTTACTCCCTGATATACAGCTGCCTACCTCCTTCGTAAGTGCAGGTCCTAAATGACCTTTTTTCTCTGTTCCCTCACCACAATCCAGATTCTTTTGGGGAGTTACCAGTACAATAACCATACCAGGAAGTACTTAATTTATTAAGCTACTGCTTTTCTTAATCTCAGTGGAGATATTTACTGATAAACAGCTACCTACGCAGCATGTTCATGTCGTTCGTAAATGAGCTTTTATCTCTCTCCCCTCAGCACAATTCAGATTCTTGTGAGGAGTTCCCCGTACATTTTCCTTTCCCCTGTGTAATTACCTTAACAAGCTCTAGCTGCTTTTATTCTCAGAAGCGATACTCCCTGATATACAGCTGCATACCCCCTTCGTAAGTGCAGGTCCTAAATGAGCTTTTTTCTCTGTTCCCTCACCACAATCGAGATTCTTTTGGGGAGTAACCAGTACAGTAACCATACCAGAAAGTACTTAATTTATTAAGCTACTGCTTTTCTTTATCTCAGTGGAGAAATTTACTGATAAACAGCTACCTACGCAGCATGTTCATGTCGTTCCTAAATGAGCTTTTATCTCTCTCCCCTCACCACAAATCAGATTCTTTTGGGGAGTTACCAGTACAATAACCATACCAGGAAGTACTTAATTTATTAAGCTACTGCTTTGCTTAATCTCAGTGGAGATATTTACTGATAAACAGCTACCTACGCAGCATGTTCATGTCGTTCCTAAATGAGCTTTTATCTCTCTCCCCTCACCACAAATCAGATTCTTCTGAGGAGTTCCCAGTACATTATCCTTTCCCCTGTGTAATTACCTTAACAAGCTCCAGCTGTTTTTATTCTCAGAAGGTTTACTCCCTGATATACATCTGCCTACCCCCTTCGTAAGTGCAGGTCCTAAATGAGCTTTTTTCTCTGTTCCCTCACCACAATCCAGATTCTTTTGGGGAGTTACCAGTACAATAACCATACCAGGAAGTACTTAATTTATTAAGCTACTGCTTTGCTTAATCTCAGTGGAGATATTTACTGATAAACAGCTACCTACGCAGCATGTTCATGTCGTTCCTAAATGAGCTTTTATCTCTCTCCCCTCACCACAAATCAGATTCTTCTGAATTGTTCCCAGTACATTATCCTTTCCCCTGTGTAATTACCTTAACAAGCTCCAGCTGTTTTTATTCTCAGAAGGTTTACTCCCTGATATACATCTGCCTACCCCCTTCGTAAGTGCAGGTCCTAAATGAGCTTTTTTCTCTGTTCCCTCACCACAATCCAGATTCTTTTGGGGAGTGACCAGTACAGTAACCATACCAGGAAGTACTTAATTTATTAAGCTACTGCTTTTCTTAATCTCAGTGGAGATATTTACTGATAAACAGCTACCTACGCAGCATGTTCATGTCGTTCCTAAATGAGCTTTTATCTCTCTCCCCTCAGCACAAATCAGATTCTTCTGAGGAGTTCCCAGTACATTATCCTTTCCCCTGTGTAATTACCTTAACAAGCTCCAGCTGTTTTTATTCTCAGAAGGTTTACTCCCTGATATACAGCTGCCTACCCCCTTCGTAAGTGAAGTTCCTAAATGAGCTTTTTTCTCTGTTCCCTCACCACAATCCAGATTCTTTTGGGGAGTTACCAGTACAGTAACGATACCAGGAAGTACTTAATTTATTAAGCTACTGCTTTTCTTAATCTCAGTGGAGATATTTAGTGATAAACAGCTACCTACGCAGCATGTTCATGTCGTTCCTCAATGAGCTTTTATCTCTCTCCCCTCACCACAAATCAGATTCTTCTGAGGAGTTCCCAGTACATTATCCATTCCCCTGTGTAATTACCTTAACAAGCTCCAGCTGTTTTTATTCTCAGAAGGTTTACTCCCTGATATACAGCTGCCTACCCCCTTCGTAAGTGCAGGTGTAAATGAGCTTTTTTCTCTGTTCCCTCACCACAATCCAGATTCTTTTGGGGAGTTACCAGTACAATAACCATAAGAGGAAGTACTTAATTTATTAAGCTACTGCTTTTCTTAATCTCAGTGGAGATATTTACTGATAAACAGCTACCTACGCAGCATGTTCATGTCGTTCCTAAATGAGCATTTATCTCTCTCCCCTCACCACAAATCAGATTCTTCGGAGGAGTTCCCAGTACATTATCCTTTCCCCTGTTTACTTACCTTAACAAGCTCCAGCTGTTTTTATTCTCAGAAGGTTTACTCGCTGATATACAGCTGCCTACCCCCTTCGAAAGTGCAGGTCATAAATGAGCTTTTTTCTCTGTTCCCTCAACACAATCCAGATTCTTTTGGGGAGTTAGCAGTACAGTAACCATACCAGGAAGTACTTAATTTATTAAGCTACTGCTTTTCTTAATCTCAGTGGAGATATTTACTGATAAACAGCTACCTACGCAGCATTTTCATGTCGTTCCTAAATGATCTTTATCTCTCTCCCCTCACCACAAATCAGATACTTCTGAGGAGTTCCCAGTACATTATCCTTTCCCCTGTGTAATTACTTTAACAAGCTCCAGCTGTTTTTATTCTCAGAATGTTTACTCCCTGATATACAGCTGCTTGCCCCCTTCGAAAGTGCAGGTCCTAAATGAGCTACTTTCTCTGTTCTCTCACCACATTCCAGATTCTTTGGGGAGTTACCAGTACAGTAACCATACCAGGAAATACTTAATTTATTAAGCTACTGCTTTTCTTAATCTCAGTGGAGATATTTACTGATAAACAGCTACCTACGCAGCATGTTCATGTCGTTCCTAAATGAGCTTTTATCTCTCTCCCCTCACCACAAATCAGATTCTTCTGAGGAGTTCCCAGTACATTATCCTTTCCCCTGTGTAATTACATTAACAACCTCCAGCTCTTTTTATTCTCAGAAGGTTTACTCCCTGATATACAGCTGCCTACCCATTTCGTAAGTGTAGGTCCTAAATGAGCTTTTTTCTCTGTTCCCTCACGACAATCCAGATTCTTTTGTGGAGTGACCAGTACAGTAACCATACCAGGAAGTACTTAATTTATTAAGCTACTGCTTTTCTTAATCTCAGTGGAGATATTTATTGATAAACAGCTACTTACACAGCATGTTCATGTCGTTCCTAAATGAGCTTTTATCTCTCTCCCCTCACCACGAATCAGATTCTTCTGAGGAGTTCCCAGTACATTATCCTTTCCCCCGTGTAATTACCTTAACAAGCTCCAGCTGTTTTTCTTCTCAGAAGGTTTACTCCCTGATATACAGCTGCCTACCCCCTTCGTAAGGGCAGGTCCTAAATGAGCTTTTTTCTCTGTTCCCTCACCACAATCCAGATTCTTTTGGGGAGTGACCAGTACAGTAACCATACCAGGAAGTACTTAATTTATTAAGCTACTGCTTTTCTTAATCTCAGTGGAGATATTTACTGATAAACAGCTACCTACGCAGCATGTTCATGTCGTTCCTAAATGAGCTTTTGTCTCTCTCCTCTCACCACAAATCAGTATCTTCTGAGGAGTTCCCAGTACATTATCCTTTCCCCTGTGTAATTACCTTAACAAGGTCCGGCTGTTTTTATTCTTAGAAGGTTTACTCCCTGATATACAGCTGCCTACCCCCTTTGTAAGTGCAGGTCCTAAATGAGCTTTTTTCTCTGTTCCCTCACCACAATCCAGATTCTTTTGGGGAGTGACCAGTACAGTAACCATACCAGGAAGTACTAAATTTATAAAGCTACTGCTTTTCTTAATCTCAGTGGAGATATTTACTGATAAACAGCTACCTACGCAGCATGTTCATGTCGTTCCTAAATGAGCTTTTATCTCTCTCCCCTCACCACAAATCAGATTCTTCTGAATTGTTCCCAGTACATTATCCTTTCCCCTGTGTAATTACCTTAACAAGCTCCAGCTGTTTTTATTCTCAGAAGGTTTACTCCCTGATATACATCTGCCTACCCCCTTCGTAAGTGCAGGTCCTAAATGAGCTTTTTTCTCTGTTCCCTCACCACAATCCAGATTCTTTTGGGGAGTGACCAGTACAGTAACCATACCAGGAAGTACTTAATTTTTAAGCTACTGCTTTTCTTAATCTCAGTGGAGATATTTACTGATAAACAGCTACCTACGCAGCATGTTCATGTCGTTCCTAAATGAGCTTTTATCTCTCTCCCCTCAGCACAAATCAGATTCTTCTGAGGAGTTCCCAGTACATTATCCTTTCCCCTGTGTAATTACCTTAACAAGCTCCAGCTGTTTTTATTCTCAGAAGGTTTACTCCCTGATATACAGCTGCCTACCCCCTTCGTAAGTGAAGTTCCTAAATGAGCTTTTTTCTCTGTTCCCTCACCACAATCCAGATTCTTTTGGGGAGTTACCAGTACAGTAACGATACCAGGAAGTACTTAATTTATTAAGCTACTGCTTTTCTTAATCTCAGTGGAGATATTTAGTGATAAACAGCTACCTACGCAGCATGTTCATGTCGTTCCTCAATGAGCTTTTATCTCTCTCCCCTCACCACAAATCAGATTCTTCTGAGGAGTTCCCAGTACATTATCCATTCCCCTGTGTAATTACCTTAACAAGCTCCAGCTGTTTTTATTCTCAGAAGGTTTACTCCCTGATATACAGCTGCCTACCCCCTTTGTAAGTGCAGGTGTAAATGAGCTTTTTTCTCTGTTCCCTCACCACAATCCAGATTCTTTTGGGGAGTTACCAGTACAATAACCATACCAGGAAGTACTTAATTTATTAGGCTACTGCTTTTCTTAATCTCAGTGGAGATATTTACTGATAAACAGCTACCTACGCAGCATGTTCATGTCGTTCCTAAATGAGCATTTATCTCTCTCCCCTCACCACAAATCAGATTCTTCGGAGGAGTTCCCAGTACATTATCCTTTCCCCTGTTTACTTACCTTAACAAGCTCCAGCTGTTTTTATTCTCAGAAGGTTTACTCCCTGATATACAGCTGCCTATACCCTTCGTAAGTGCAGGTCCTAAATGAGCTTTTTTCTCTGTTCCCTCACCACAATCCAGATTCTTTTGGGGAGTTACCAGTACAGTAACAATACCAGGAAGTACTTAATTTATTATGCTACTGCTTTGCTTAATCTCAGTGGAGATATTTACTGATAAACAGCAACCTACGCAGCATGTTCATGTCGTTCCTAAATGAGCTTTTATCTCTCTCCCCTCAGCACAAATCAGATTCTTCTGAGGAGTTTCCAGTACATTATCCTTTCCCCTGTGTAATTACTTTAACAAGCTCCAGCTGTTTTTATTCTCAGAAGGTTTACTCCCTGATATACATCTGCCTACCCCCTTCGTAAGTGCAGGTCCTAAATGAGCTTTTTTCTCTGTTCCCTCACCACAATCCAGATTCTTTTGGGGAGTTACCAGTACAATAACCATACCAGGACGTACTTAATTTATTAAGCTACTGCTTTGCTTAATCTCAGTGGAGATATTTACTGATAAACAGCTACCTACGCAGCATGTTCATGTCGTTCCTAAATGAGCTTTTATCTCTCTCCCCTCACCACAAATCAGATTCTTCTGAATTGTTCCCAGTACATTATCCTTTCCCCTGTGTAATTACCTTAACAAGCTCCAGCTGTTTTTATTCTCAGAAGGTTTACTCCCTGATATACATCTGCCTACCCCCTTCGTAAGTGCAGGTCCTAAATGAGCTTTTTTCTCTGTTCCCTCACCACAATCCAGATTCTTTTGGGTAGTGACCAGTACAGTAACCATACCAGGAAGTACTTAATTTATTAAGCTACTGCTTTTCTTAATCTCAGTGGAGATATTTACGGATAAACAGCTACCTACGAAGCATGTTCATGTCGTTCCTAAATGAGCTTTTATCTCTCTCCCCTCAGCACAAATCAGATTCTTCTGAGGAGTTCCCAGTACATTATCCTTTCCCCTGTGTAATTACCTTAACAAGCTCCAGCTGTTTTTATTCTCAGAAGGTTTACTCCCTGATATACAGCTGCCTACCCCCTTCGTAAGTGCAGGTCCTAAATGAGCTTTTTTCTCTGTTCCCTCAACACAATCCAGATTCTTTTGGGGAGTTACCAGTACAGTAACCATACCAGGAAGTACTTAATTTATTAAGCTACTCCTTTTCTTAATCTCAGTGGAGATATTTACTGATAAACAGCTACCTATGCAGCATTTTCATGTCGTTACTAAATGAGCTTTATCTCTCTCCCCTCACCACAAATCAGATTCTTCTGAGGAGTTCCCAGTACATTATCCTTTCCCCTGTGTAATTACCTTAACAAGCTCCAGCTGTTTTTATTCTCAGAAGGTTTAATCCCTGTATACAGCTGCCTACCCCCTTCGTAAGTGCAGGTCCTAAATGAGCTTTTTTCTCTGTTCCCTCACCAAAATCCAGATTTTTTGGGGAGTTACCAGTACAGTAACCATACCAGGAAGTACTTAATTTATTAAGCTACTGCTTTTCTTTTTCTCAGTGGAGATATTTACTGATAAACCGCTACCTACGCAGCATGTTCATGTCGTTCCTAAATGAGCTTTTATCTCTCTCCCCTCACCACAAATCAGATTCTTCTGAGGAGTTCCCAGTACATTATCCTTTCCCCTGTGTAATTACCTTAACAAGCTCCAGCTGTTTTTATTCTCAGAAGGTTAACTCCCTGATATACAGCTGCCTACCCCCTTCGTAAGTGCAGGTCCTAAATGAGCTTTTTTTCTCTGTTCCCTCATCACAATCCAGATTCTTTTGGGGACTTACCAGTACAGTAACCATACCAGGAAGTACTTAATTTATTAAGCTACTGCTTTTCTTAATCTCAGTGGAGATATTTACTGATAAGAATCTACCTACGCAGCATGTTCATGTCGTTCCTAAATGAGCTTTTATCTCTCACCCATCACCACAAATCAGATTCTTCTTAGGAGTTCCCAGTACATTATCCTTTCCCCTGTGTAATTACCTTAACAAGCTCCAGCTGTGTTTATTCTCAGAAGGTTTACTCCCTGATATACATCTGCCTACCCCCTTCGTAAGTGCAGGTCCTAAATGAGCTTTTTTCTCTGTTCCTTCACCACAATCCAGATTCTTTTGGGGAGTTACCAGTACAGTAACCATACCAGGAAGTACTTAATTTATTAAGCTACTGCTTTTCTTAATCTCAGTGGAGATATTTACTGATAAACAGCTATGTTCGCAGCATGTTCATGTCGTTCCAAAATGAGCTTTTATCTCTCTCCCCTCACTACAAATCAGATTCTTCTGAGGAGTTCCCAGTACATTATCCTTTCCACTGTGTAATTACCTTAACAAGCTCCAGCTGTTTTTATTCTCAGAAGGTTTACGCCCTGATGTACAGCTGCCTATCCCCTTCGTAAGTGCAGGTCCTAAATGAGCTTTTTTCTCTGTTCCCTCACCACAATCCAGATACTTTTGGGGAGTTACCAGTACAGTAACCATACAAGGAAGTACTTAATTTATTAAGCTACTGCTTTTCTTAATCTCAGTGGAGATATTTACTGATAAACAGCTACATATGCAGCATGTTTATGTCGTTCCTAAATGAGCTTTTATCTCTCTCCCCTCCCCACAAATCAGATTCTTCTGAGGAGTTCCCAGTACATTATCCTTTCCGCTGTGTAATTACCTTAACAAGCTCCAGCTGTTTTTATTCTCAGAAGGTTTACTCCCTGATATTCAGCTGCCTACCCCCTTCGTAAGTGCAGGTCCTAAATGAGCTTTTTTCTCTGTTACCTCACCACAATCCAGATTCTTTGGGGAGTTACCAGTACAGTAACCATACCAGGAAGTACTTAATTTATTAAGCTACTGCTTTGCTTAATCTCAGTGGAGATATTTACTGATAAACAGCTACCTACGCAGCATGTTCATGTCGTTCCTAAATGAGCTTTTATCTCTCTCCCCTCACCTCAAATCTGATTCTTCGGAGGAGTTCCCAGTACATTATCCTTTCCCCTGTGTAATTACCTTAACAAGCTCCAGCTGTTTTTATTCTCAGAAGGTTTACTCCCTGATATACAGCTGCCTACCCCCTTCGTAAGTGCAGGTCCTAAATGAGTTTTTTTCTCTGTTCCCTCACCACAATCCAGATTCTTTTGGGGAGTTACCAGTACAGTAACCATACCAGGAAGTACTTAATTTATTAAGCTACTGCTTTGCTTAATCTCAGTGGAGATATTTACTGATAAACAGCTACCTACGCAGCATGTTCATGTCGTTCCTAAATGAGCTTTTATCTCTCTCCCCTCACCACAAATCAGTTTCTTCGGAGGAGTTCCCAGTACATTATCCTTTCCCCTGTGTAATTACCTTAACAAGCTCCAGCTGTTTTTATTCTCAGAAGGTTTACTCCCTGATATACACCTGCCTACCAACTTCGTAAGTGCAGGTCCTAAATGAGCTTTTTTCTCTGTTCCCTCACCACAATCCAGATTCTTTTGGGGAGTTACCAGTAGAGTAACCATACCAGGAAGTACTTAATTTATTAAGCTACTGCTTTTCTTAATCTCAGTGGAGATATTGACTGATAAACAGCTACCTACGCAGCATGTTCATGTCGTTCCTAAATGAGCTTTTATCTCTCTCCCCTCAGCACAAATCAGATTCTTCTGAGGAGTTCCCAGTACATTATCCTTTCCCCTGTGTAATTACCTTAACAATCTCCAGCTATTTTTATTCTCAGAAGGTTTACTCCCTGATATACAGCTGCCTACCCCCTTCGTAAGTGAAGTTCCTAAATGAGGTTTTTTCTCTGTTCCGTCACCACAATCCAGATTCTTTTGGGGAGTTACCAGTACAGTAACCATACCAGGAAGTACTTCATTTATAAAGCTACTGCTTTTCTTAATCTCAGTGGAGATATTTACTGATAAACAGCTACCTACGCAGCATGTTCATGTCGTTCCTAAATGAGCTTTTATCTCTCTCCCGTCACCACAAATCAGATTCTTCTGAGGAGTTCCCAGTACATTATCCTTTCCCCTGTGTAATTACCTTAACAAGCTCCAGCTGTTTTTATTCTCACAAGGTTTACTCCCTGATATACACCTGCCTACCAACTTCGTAAGTGCAGGTCCTAAATGAGCTTTTTTCTATGTTCCCTCACCACAATCCAGATTCTTTTGGGGAGTTACCAGTACAGTAACCATACAAGGAAGTACTTAATTTATTAAGCTACTGCTTTTCTTAATCTCAGTGGAGATATTTACTGATAAACAGCTACATATGCAGCATGTTTATGTCGTTCCTAAATGAGCTTTTATCTCTCTCCCCTCCCCACAAATCAGATTCTTCTGAGGAGTTCCCAGTACATTATCCTTTCCGCTGTGTAATTACCTTAACAAGCTCCAGCTGTTTTTATTCTCAGAAGGTTTACTCCCTGATATTCAGCTGCCTACCCCCTTCGTAAGTGCAGGTCCTAAATGAGCTTTTTTCTCTGTTACCTCACCACAATCCAGATTCTTTGGGGAGTTACCAGTACAGTAACCATACCAGGAAGTACTTAATTTATTAAGCTACTGCTTTGCTTAATCTCAGTGGAGATATTTACTGATAAACAGCTACCTACGCAGCATGTTCATGTCGTTCCTAAATGAGCTTTTATCTCTCTCCCCTCACCTCAAATCTGATTCTTCGGAGGAGTTCCCAGTACATTATCCTTTCCCCTGTGTAATTACCTTAACAAGCTCCAGCTGTTTTTATTCTCAGAAGGTTTACTCCCTGATATACAGCTGCCTACCCCCTTCGTAAGTGCAGGTCCTAAATGAGTTTTTTTCTCTGTTCCCTCACCACAATCCAGATTCTTTTGGGGAGTTACCAGTACAGTAACCATACCAGGAAGTACTTAATTTATTAAGCTACTGCTTTGCTTAATCTCAGTGGAGATATTTACTGATAAACAGCTACCTACGCAGCATGTTCATGTCGTTCCTAAATGAGCTTTTATCTCTCTCCCCTCACCACAAATCAGTTTCTTCGGAGGAGTTCCCAGTACATTATCCTTTCCCCTGTGTAATTACCTTAACAAGCTCCAGCTGTTTTTATTCTCAGAAGGTTTACTCCCTGATATACACCTGCCTACCAACTTCGTAAGTGCAGGTCCTAAATGAGCTTTTTTCTCTGTTCCCTCACCACAATCCAGATTCTTTTGGGGAGTTACCAGTAGAGTAACCATACCAGGAAGTACTTAATTTATTAAGCTACTGCTTTTCTTAATCTCAGTGGAGATATTGACTGATAAACAGCTACCTACGCAGCATGTTCATGTCGTTCCTAAATGAGCTTTTATCTCTCTCCCCTCAGCACAAATCAGATTCTTCTGAGGAGTTCCCAGTACATTATCCTTTCCCCTGTGTAATTACCTTAACAATCTCCAGCTATTTTTATTCTCAGAAGGTTTACTCCCTGATATACAGCTGCCTACCCCCTTCGTAAGTGAAGTTCCTAAATGAGGTTTTTTCTCTGTTCCGTCACCACAATCCAGATTCTTTTGGGGAGTTACCAGTACAGTAACCATACCAGGAAGTACTTCATTTATAAAGCTACTGCTTTTCTTAATCTCAGTGGAGATATTTACTGATAAACAGCTACCTACGCAGCATGTTCATGTCGTTCCTAAATGAGCTTTTATCTCTCTCCCGTCACCACAAATCAGATTCTTCTGAGGAGTTCCCAGTACATTATCCTTTCCCCTGTGTAATTACCTTAACAAGCTCCAGCTGTTTTTATTCTCACAAGGTTTACTCCCTGATATACAGCTGCCTTCCCCCTTCGTAAGTGCAGGTCCTAAATGAGCTTTTTTCTCTGTTCCCTCACCACAATCCAGATTCTTTTGGGGAGTTACCAGTACAATAACCATACCAGGAAGTACTTAATTTATTAAGCTACTGCTTTTCTTAATCTCAGTGGAGATATTTACTGATAAACAGCTACTTTCGCAGCATGTTCATGTCGTTCCTAAATGAGCATTTATCTCTCTCCCCTCACCACAAATCAGATTCTTCTGAGGAGTTCCCAGTACATTATCCTTTCCCCTGTGTAATTACCTTAACAAGCTCCAGCTGTTTTTATTCTCAGAAGGTTTACTCCCTGATAAACAGCTGCCTACCCCCTTCGTAAGTGAAGGTCCTAAATGAGCTTTTTTCTCTGTTCCCTCACCACAATCCAGATTCTTTTGGGGAGTTAGCAGTAGAGTAACCATACCAGGAAGTACTTAATTTATTAAGCTACTGCTTTTCTTAATATCAGTGGAGATATTTACTGATAAACAGCTACCTATGCAGCATGTTCATGTCGTTCCGCAATGAGCTTTTATCTCTCTCCCCTCACCACAAATCAGTTTCTTCTGAGGAGTTCCCAGTACATTATCCTTTCCCCCGTGTAATTACCTTAACAAGCTCCAGCTGTTTTTATTCTCAGAATGTTTACTCCCTGATATACAGCTGCCTACCCCCTTCGTAAGTGCAGGTCCTAAATGAGCTTTTTTCTCTGTTCCCTCACCACAATCCAGATTCCTTTGGGGAGTTACCAGTACAGTAACCATACCAGGAAGTACTTAATTTATTAAGCTACTGCTTTTCTTAATCTCAGTGGAGATATTTACTGATAAACAGCTACCTACGCAGCATGTTCATGTCGTTCCTCAATGAGCTTTTATCTCTCTCCCCTCACCACAAATCAGATTCTTCTGAGGATTTCCCAGTACATTATCCTTTCCACTGTGTAATTACCTTAACAAGCTCCAGCTGTTTTTATTCTCAGAAGTTTTACTCCCTGATATACAGCTGCCTACCCCCTTCGTAAATGCAGGTCCTAAATGAGCTTTTTTCTCTGTTCCCTCACCACAATCCAGATTCTTTTGGGGTGTTACCAGTACAGTAACCATACCAGGAAGTACTTAATTTATTAAGCTACTGCTTTTCTTTATCTCAGTGGAGATATTTACTGATAAACAGCTACGTACGCAGCATGTTCATGTCGTTCCTAAATGAGCTTTTATCTCTCTCCCCTCACCAAAAATCAGATTCTTCTGAGGAGTTCCCAGTACATTATCCTTTCCCCGGTGTAATTACCTTAACAAGCTCCAGCTGTTTTTATTCTCAGAAGGTTTACTCCCTGATATACAGCTACCTACCCCCTTCGTAAGTGCAGGGCCTAAATGAGCTTTTTTCTCTGTTCCCTCACCACAATCCAGATTTTTTTGGGGAGTCACCAGTACAGTAACCATACCAGGAAGTACTTAATTTATTAAGCTACTGCTTTGCTTAATCTCAGTGGAGATATTTACTGATAAACAGATACCTACACAGCATGTTCATGTCTTTCCTAAATGAGCATTTATCTCTCTCCCCTCACCTCAAATCAGATTCTTCTGAAATGTTCCCAGTACATTATCCTTTCCCCTGTTTAATTACCTTAACAAGTTCCAGCTGTTTTTATTCTCAGAAGGTTTACTCCCTGATATACATCTGCCTACCCCCTTCGTAAGTGCAGGTCCTAAATGAGCTTTTTTCTCTGTTCCCTCACCACAATCCAGATTCTTTTGGGGAGTGACCAGTACAGTAACCATACCAGGAAGTACTTAATTTATTAAGCTACTGCTTTTCTTAATCTCAGTGGAGATATTTACTGATAAACAGCTACCTACGCAGCAAGTTCATATCGTTCCTAAATGAGCTTTTATCTCTCTCCCCTCACCACGAATCAGATTCTTCTGAGGAGTTCCCAGTACATTATCCTTTCCCCTGTGTAATTACCTTAACAAGCTCCAGCTGTTTTTATTCTCAGAAGTTTTACTCCCTGATATACAGCTGCCTACCCCCTTCGAAAGTGCAGGTCCTAAATGAGCTTTTTTCTCTGTTCCCTCACCACAATCCAGATTCTTTTGGGGAGTTACCAGTAGAGTAACCATACCAGGAAGTACTTAATTTATTAATCTACGGCTTTTCTAAATCTCAGTGGGGATATTTACTGATAAACAGCTACGTACGCAGCATGTTCATGTCGTTCCTAAATGAGCTTTTATCTCTCTCCCCTCACCAAAAATCAGATTCTTCTGAGGAGTTCCCAGTACATTATCCTTTCCCCGGTGTAATTACCTTAACAAGCTCCAGCTGTTTTTATTCTCAGAAGGTTTACTCCCTGATATACAGCTACCTACCCCCTTCGTAAGTGCAGGTCCTAAATGAGCTTTTTTCTCTGTTCCCTCACCACAATCCAGATTCTTTTGGGGAGTTACCAGTACAGTAACCATACCAGGAAGTACTTAATTTATTAAGCTACTGCTTTGCTTAATCTCAGTGGAGATATTTACTGATAAACTGCTACCTACGCAGCATGTTCATGTCGTTCCTAAATGAGCTTTTATATCTCTCCCCTCACCACAAATCAGATTCTTCTGAGGAGTTCCCAGTACATTATCCTTTCCCCTGTATAATTACCTTAACAAGCTCCAGCTGTTTTTATTCTCAGAAGGTTTACTCCCTGATATACAGCTGCCTACACCCTTCGTAAGTGTAGGTCCTAAATGAGCTTTTTCTCTGTTCCCTCACCACAATCCAGATTCTTTTGTGGAGTGACCAGTACAGTAACCATACCAGGAAGTACTTAATTTATTAAGCTACTGCTTTTCTTAATCTCAGTGGAGATATTTACTGATAAACAGCTACTTACACAGCATGTTCATGTCGTTCCTAAATGAGCTTTTATCTCTCTCCACTCACCACGAATCAGATTCTTCTGAGGAGTTCCCAGTACATTATCCTT
This sequence comes from Perognathus longimembris pacificus, assembly GCF_023159225.1. Taxonomy (NCBI): domain Eukaryota; kingdom Metazoa; phylum Chordata; class Mammalia; order Rodentia; family Heteromyidae; genus Perognathus; species Perognathus longimembris. The sequence continues at coordinate 33,812 of NW_025956828.1, read as the reverse complement.
TCCCCTGTGTAATTACCTTAACAAGCTCCAGCTGTTTTTATTCTCAGAAGGTTTACTCCCTGATATACAGCTGCCTACCCCCTTCGTAAGGGCAGGTCCTAAATGAGCTTTTTTCTCTGTTCCCTCACCACAATCCAGATTCTTTGGGTAGTGACCAGTACAGTAACTATACCAGGAAGTACTTAATTTATTAAGCTACTGCTTTTCTTAATCTCAGTGGAGATATTTACTGATAAACAGCTACCTACGCAGCATGTTCATGTCGTTCCTAAATGAGCTTTTGTCTCTCTCCCCTCACCACAAATCAGATTCTTCTGAGGAGTTCCCAGTACATTATCCTTTCCCTGTGTAATTACCTTAACAAGCTCCAGCTGTTTTTATTCTCAGAAGGTTTACTCCCTGATATACAGCTGCCTACCCCCTTCGTAAGTGCAGGTCCTAAATGAAATTTTTTCTCTGTTCCCTCACCACAATCCAGATTCGTTTGGGGAGTTACCAGTACAGTAACCATACCAGGAAGTACTTAATTTATTAAGCTACTGCTTTTCTTAATCTCAGTGGAGATATTTACTGATAAACAGCTACCTACGCAGCATGTTCATGTCGTTCCTAAATGAGGTTTTATCTCTCTCCCCTCACAAATCAGATTCTTCTGCTGAGTTCCCAGTACATTATCCTTTCCCCTGTGTAATTACCTTAACAAGCTCCTGCTGTTTTTATTCTCAGAAGGTTTACTCCCTGATATACAGCTACCTACCCCCTTCGTAATTGCAGGTCCTAAATGAGGTTTTTTCTCTGTTCCCTCACCACAATCCAGATTCTTTTGGGGAGTTACCATTACAGTACCCATACCAGGAAGTACTTAATTTATTAAGCTACTGCTTTTCTTAATCTCAGTGGAGATATTTACTGATAATCAGGTACGTATGCAGTATGTTCAAGTCGTTCCTAAATGAGCTTTTTTCTCTCTCCCCTCACCACAAATCAGATTCTTCTGAGGAGTTCCCAGTACTTAATCTTTTCCCCTGTGTAATTACTTTAACAAGGTCCAGCTGTTTTTATTCTCAGAAGGTTTACTCCCTGATATAGAGCTGCCTACCCCCTTCAAAAGTGCAGGTACTAAATGAGCTTTTTTTCTGTTCCCTCACCACAATCCAGATTCTTTTGTGGAGTTACCAGAAGAGTAACCATACCAGGAAGTACTTAATTTATTAAGCTACTGCTTTTCTTAATCTCAATGGAGATATTTACTGATAAACAGCTACCTACGCAGCATGTTCATGTCGTTCTAAAAGAGCTTTTATCTCTCTCCACTCACCACAAATCAGATTCTTCTGAGGAGTTCCCAGTACATTATCCTTTCCCCTGTGTAATTACCTTAACAAGCTCCAGCTGTTTTTATTCTCCGAAGGTTTACTCCCTGATATACAGCTGCCTACCCCCTTCGTAAGTGCAGGTCTTAAATGAGCTTTTTTCTCTGTTCCCTCACCACAATCCAGATTCTTTTGGGGAGTTACCAGTACAGTAACCATACTAGGAAGTACTTAATTTATTAAGCTACTGCTTTTCTTAATCTCAGTGGAGATATTTACTGATAAACAGCTACGTACGCAGCATGTTCATGTCGTTCCTAAATGAGCTTTTATCTCTCTGACCTCACCACAAATCAGATTCTTCTGAGGAGTTCCCAGTACATTATCCTTTCCCCTGTGTAATTACCTTAACAAGCTCCAGCTGTTTTTATTCTCAGATGGTTTACTCCCTGATATACAGCTGCCTACCCCCTTCGTAAGTGCAGGTCCTAAATGAGCTTTTTTCTCTGTTCCCTCACCACAATCCAGATTCTTTTGGGGAGTTACCAGTACAGTAACCATACCAGGAAGTACTTAATTAATTAAGCTACTGCTTTTCTTAATCTCAGTGGAGATATTTACTGATAAACAACTACATACGCAGCATGTTCATGTCGTTCCTAAATGAGCTTTTATCTCTCTCCCCTCACCACAAATCAGATTCTTCTGAGGAGTTCCCAGTATATTATCCTTTCCCCTGTGTAATTACCTTAACAAGCTCCAGCTGTTTTTATTCTCCGAAGGTTTACTCCCTGATATACAGCTGCCTACCCCCTTCGTAAGTGCAGGTCTTAAATGAGCTTTTTTCTCTGTTCCCTCACCACAATCCAGATTCTTTTGGGGAGTTACCAGTACAGTAAACATACCAGGAAGTACTTAATTTATTAAGGTAATGCTTTTCTTTTTTTCTTTTTTTTTTTTTTTTTTTGGCCAGTCCTGGGCCTTGGACTCAGGGCCTGAGCACTGTCCCTGGCTTCTTCCCGCTCAAGGCTATCACTCTGCCACTTGAGCCACAGCGCCGCTTCTGGCCGTTTTCTGTATATGTGGTGCTGGGGAATCGAACCTAGGGCCTCGTGTATCCGAGGCAGGCACTCTAGCCACTAGGTTATATCCCCAGCCCTGCTTTTCTTAATCTCAGTGGAGATATTTACTGATAAACAGCTACCTACGCAGCATGTTCATGTCGTTCCTAAATGAGCTTTTATCTCTATCCCCTCACCACGAATCAGATTCTTCTGAGGAGTTCCCAGTACATTATAGTTTCCCCTGTGTAATTACCTTAACAAGCTCCAGCTGTTTTTATTCTCAGAAGGTTTACTCCCTGATATACAGCTGCCTACCCCCTTCGTAAGTGCAGGTCCTAAATGAGCTTTTTTCTCTGTTAACTCACCACAATCCAGATTCTTTTGGGGAGTTACCAGTACAGTAACCATACCAGGAAGTACTTAATTTATTAAGCTACTGCTTTTCTTAATCTCAGTGGAGATATTTACTGATAAACAGCTACCTACGCAGCATGTTCATGTCGTTCCTAAATGAGCTTTTATCTCTCTCCCCTCATCACAAATCAGATTCTTCTGCTGAGTTCCCAGTACATTATCCTTTCCCCTGTGTAATTACCTTAACAAGCTCCTGCTGTTTTTATTCTCAGAAGGTTTACTCCATGATATACAGCTTCCTACCCCCTTCGTAATTGCAGGTCCTAAATGAGCTTTTTTCTCTGTTCCTTCACCACAATCCAGATTCTTTTGGGGAGTTACCAGTAAAGTACCCATACCAGGAAGTTCTTAATTTATTAAGCTACTGCTTTACTTAATCTCAGTGGAGATATTTACTGATAAACAGCTACGTATGCAGCATGTTCAAGTCGTTCCTAAATGAGCTTTTATCTCTCTCCCCTCACCACAAATCAGATTCTTCTGAGGAGTTCCCAGTACTTAATCTTTTCCCCTGTGTAATTACCTTAACAAGGTCCAGCTGTTTTTATTCTCAGAAGGTTTACTCCGTGATATACAGCTGCCGACCCCCTTCGTAAGGGCAGGTATTAAATGTGGTTTTTTCTCTGTTCCCTCACCACAATCCAGATTTTTTTGTGGAGTTACCAGAAGAGTAACCATACCAGGAAGTACTTAATTTATTAAGCTACTGCTTTTCTTAATCTCAATGGAGATATTTAGTGATAAACAGCTACGTACGCAGCATGTTCATGTCGTTCCTAAATGAGCTTTTATCTCTCTCCCCTCACCACAAATCAGATTCTTCTGAGGAGTTCCGAGTACATTATCCTTTCCCCTGTGTAATTACCTTAACAACCTCCAGCTGTTTTTATTCTCAGAAGGGATACTCCCTGATATACAGCTGCCTACCCCCTTCGTAAGTGCAGGTCCTAAATGTGCTTTTTTCTCTGTTCCCTCACCACAACCCAGATTCTTTTGGGGAGTTACCAGTACAGTAACCATACCAGGACTACTTAATTGTTCCAAAATGAGCTCACCACAATCCAGATTCTTTTGGGGAGTTACCAGTACAGGAACCATACCAGGAAGTACTTAGTTTATTAAGCTACTGCTTTTCTTAATCTCAGTGGAGATATTTACTGATAAAAAGCTAGCTACGCAGCATGTTCATGTCGTTCCTAAATGAGCTTTTATCTCTCTGACCTCACCACAAATCAGATTCTTCTGAGGAGTTCCCAGTACATTATCCTTTCGCCTGTGTAATTACCATAACAAGCTCCAGCTGTTTTTATTCTCAGAATGTTTACTCCCTGATATACAGCTGCCTACCTCCTTCGTAAGTGCAGGTCCTAATTGAGCTTTTTTCTCTGTTCCCTCACCACAATCCAGATTCTTTTGGGGAGTTACCAGTACAGTAACCATACCAGGTAGTACTTATTTTATTAAGCTACTGCTTTTCTTAATCTCAGTGGAGATATTTACTGATAAACAGCTACCTATGCAGCATGTTCATGTCGTTCCTAAATGAGCTTTTTTCTCTCTGACCTCACCACAAATCAGATTCTTCTGAGGAGTTCCCAGTACATTATACTTTCCCCTGTGTAATTACCTTAACAAGCTCCAGCTGTTTTTATTCTCAGAAGGTTTACTCCCTGATATACAGCTGCCTACCCCCTTCGTAAGTGCAGGTCCTAAATGAGCTTTTTTCTCTGTTCCCTCACCACAATCCTGTATCTTTTGGGGAGTTACCAGTACAGTAACCATACCAGGAAGTACTTAATTAATTAAGCTACTGCTTTTCTTAATCTCAGTGGAGATATTTACTGATAAACAGCTACCTACGCAGCATGTTCATGTCGTTCCTAAGTGAGCTTTTATCTCTCTCCCCTCACCACAAATCAGATTCTTCTGAGGAGTTCCCAGTACATTATCCTTTCCCCTGTGTAATTACCTTAACAAGCTCCAGCTGTTTTTATTCTCCGAAGGTTTACTCCCTGATATACAGCTGCCTACCCCCTTCGTAAGTGCAGGTCTTAAATGAGTTTTTTTCTCTGTTCCCTCACCACAATCCAGATTCTTTTGGGGAGTTACCAGTACAGTAACCATACCAGGAAGTAATTAATTTATTAAGGTACTGCTTTTCTTTTTTTTTTTTTTTGGCCAGTCCTGGGCCTTGGACTCAGGGCCTGAGAACTGTCCCTGGCTTCTTCCCGCTCAAGGCTAGCACACTGCCACTTGAGCCACAGCGCCGCTTCTGGCCGTTTTCTGTATATGTGGTGCTGGGGAATCGAACCTATTGCCTCGTGTATCCGAGGCAGGCACTCTTGCCACTAGGCTATATCCCCAGCCCTGCTTTTCTTAATCTCAGTGGAGATATTTACTGATAAACAGCTACCTACGCAGCATGTTCATGTCGTTCCTAAATGAGCTTTTATCTCTCTCCCCTCACCATAAATCAGATTCTTCTGAGGATTTCCCAGTACATTATCCTTTCCCCTGTGTAATTACCTTAACAAGCCCCAGCTGTTTTTATTCTCAGAAGTTTTACTCCCTGATATACAGCTGCCTACCCCCTTCGTAAGTGCAGGTCCTAAATGAGCTTTTTTCTCTGTTCCCTCACCAAAATCCAGATTCTTTTGGGGAGTTACAAGTACAGTAACCATACCAGGAAGTACTTAATTTATTAAGCTACTGCTTTTCTTAATCTCAGTGGAGATATTTACTGATAAACAGCTACCTACGCAGCATGTTCATGTCGTTCCGAAATGAGCTTTTATCTCTCTCCCCTCACCACAAATCAGATTCTTCTGCTTAGTTCCCAGCACATTATCCTTTCCCCTGTGTAATTACCTTAACAAGCTCCTGCTGTTTTTATTCTCAGAAGGTTTACTCCCTGATATACAGCTGCCTACCCCCTTCGTAATTGCAGGTCCTAAATGAGCTTTTTTCTCTGTTCCTTCACCACAATCCAGATTCTTTTGGGGAGTTACCAGTAAAGTACCCATACCAGGAAGTACTTAATTTATTAAGCTACTGCTTTTCTTAATCTCTGTGGAGATATTTACTGATAAACAGCTACCTACGCAGCATGTTCATGTCGTTCCTAAATGAGCTTTTATCTCTATCCCCTCACCAGGAATCAGATTCTTCTGAGGAGTTCCCAGTACATTATCCTTTACCCTGTGTAATTACCTTAACAAGCTCCAGTTGTTTTTATTCTCAGAAGGTTTACTCCCTGATATACAGCTGCCTACCCCCTTCGTAAGTGCAGGTCCTAAATGAGCTTTTTTCTCTGTTCCCTCACCACAATCCAGATTCTTTTGGGGAGTTACCAGTACAGTAACCATACCAGGAAGTACTTAATTTATTAAGCTACTGCTTTTCTTAATCTCAGTGGAGATATTTACTGATAAACAGCTACCTACGCAGCATGTTCATGTCGTTCCTAAATGAGCTTTTATCTCTCTCCCCTCACCACAAATCAGATTCTTCTGAGGAGTTCCCAGTACATTATCCTTTCCCCTGTTTATTTACCTTAACAAGCTCCAGCTGTTTTTATTCTCAGAAGGTTTACTCCCTGATATACAGCTGCCTACCCACTTCGTAAGTGCAGGTCCTAAATGAGCTTATTTCTCTGTTCCCTGACCACAATCCAGATTCTTTTGGGGAGTTACCAGTACAGTAACCATCCCGAGAAGTACTTAATTTATTAAGCTACTGCTTTTCTTAATCTCAGTGGAGATATTTACTGATAAACAGCTACCTACGCAGCATGTTCATGTCGTTCCTAAGTTAGCTTTTATCTCTCTCCCCTCACCACAAATCAGATTCTCAAGAGTTCCCAGTACATTATCCTTTCCCCTGTGTAATTACCTTAACAAGCTCCTGCTGTTTTTATTCTCCGAAGGTTTACTCCCTGATATACAGCTGCCTACCCCCTTCGTAAGTGCAGGTCTTAAATCAGTTTTTTTCTCTGTTCCCTCACCACAATCCAGATTCTTTTGGGGAGTTACCAGTACAGTAACCATACCAGGAAGTAATTAATTTATTAAGGTACTGCTTTTCTTTTTTTTTTTTTTTGGCCAGTCCTGGGCCTTGGACTCAGGGCCTGAGAACTGTCCCTGGCTTCTTCCCGCTCAAGGCTAGCACACTGCCACTTGAGCCACAGCGCCGCTTCTGGCCGTTTTCTGTATATGTGGTGCTGGGGAATCGAACCTATTGCCTCGTGTATCCGAGGCAGGCACTCTTGCCAATAGGCTATATCCCCAGCCCTGCTTTTCTTAATCTCAGTGGAGATATTTACTGATAAACAGCTACCTACGCAGCATGTTCATGTCGTTCCTAAATGAGCTTTTATCTCTCTCCCCTCACCATAAATCAGATTCTTCTGAGGATTTCCCAGTACATTATCCTTTCCCCTGTGTAATTACCTTAACAAGCCCCAGCTGTTTTTATTCTCAGAAGTTTTACTCCCTGATATACAGCTGCCTACCCCCTTCGTAAGTGCAGGTCCTAAATGAGCTTTTTTCTCTGTTCCCTCACCAAAATCCAGATTCTTTTGGGGAGTTACAAGTACAGTAACCATACCAGGAAGTACTTAATTTATTAAGCTACTGCTTTTCTTAATCTCAGTGGAGATATTTACTGATAAACAGCTACCTACGCAGCATGTTCATGTCGTTCCGAAATGAGCTTTTATCTCTCTCCCCTCACCACAAATCAGATTCTTCTGCTTAGTTCCCAGCACATTATCCTTTCCCCTGTGTAATTACCTTAACAAGCTCCTGCTGTTTTTATTCTCAGAAGGTTTACTCCCTGATATACAGCTGCCTACCCCCTTCGTAATTGCAGGTCCTAAATGAGCTTTTTTCTCTGTTCCTTCACCACAATCCAGATTCTTTTGGGGAGTTACCAGTAAAGTACCCATACCAGGAAGTACTTAATTTATTAAGCTACTGCTTTTCTTAATCTCTGTGGAGATATTTACTGATAAACAGCTACCTACGCAGCATGTTCATGTCGTTCCTAAATGAGCTTTTATCTCTATCCCCTCACCAGGAATCAGATTCTTCTGAGGAGTTCCCAGTACATTATCCTTTACCCTGTGTAATTACCTTAACAAGCTCCAGTTGTTTTTATTCTCAGAAGGTTTACTCCCTGATATACAGCTGCCTACCCCCTTCGTAAGTGCAGGTCCTAAATGAGCTTTTTTCTCTGTTCCCTCACCACAATCCAGATTCTTTTGGGGAGTTACCAGTACAGTAACCATACCAGGAAGTACTTAATTTATTAAGCTACTGCTTTTCTTAATCTCAGTGGAGATATTTACTGATAAACAGCTACCTACGCAGCATGTTCATGTCGTTCCTAAATGAGCTTTTATCTCTCTCCCCTCACCACAAATCAGATTCTTCTGAGGAGTTCCCAGTACATTATCCTTTCCCCTGTTTATTTACCTTAACAAGCTCCAGCTGTTTTTATTCTCAGAAGGTTTACTCCCTGATATACAGCTGCCTACCCACTTCGTAAGTGCAGGTCCTAAATGAGCTTATTTCTCTGTTCCCTGACCACAATCCAGATTCTTTTGGGGAGTTACCAGTACAGTAACCATCCCGAGAAGTACTTAATTTATTAAGCTACTGCTTTTCTTAATCTCAGTGGAGATATTTACTGATAAACAGCTACCTACGCAGCATGTTCATGTCGTTCCTAAGTTAGCTTTTATCTCTCTCCCCTCACCACAAATCAGATTCTCAAGAGTTCCCAGTACATTATCCTTTCCCCTGTGTAATTACCTTAACAAGCTCCTGCTGTTTTTATTCTCCGAAGGTTTACTCCCTGATATACAGCTGCCTACCCCCTTCGTAAGTGCAGGTCTTAAATCAGTTTTTTTCTCTGTTCCCTCACCACAATGCAGATTCTTTTGGGGAGTTACCAGTTCAGTAATCATACCAGGAAGTAATTAATTTATTAAGGTACTGCTTTTCTTTTTCTTTATTTTTTTTTTTTTTGGCCAGTCCTGGGCCTTGGACTCAGGGCCTGAGAACTGTCCCTGGCTTCTTCCCGCTCAAGGCTAGCACTCTGCCACTTGAGCCACAGCGCCGCTTCTGGCCGTTTTCTGTATATGTGGTGCTGGGGAATCGAACCTAGGGCCTCGTGTATCCGAAGCAGGCACTCTTGCCACTAGGCTATATCCCCAGCCCTGCTTTTCTTAATCTCAGTGGAGATATTTACTGATAAACAGCTACCTACGCAGCATGTTCATGTCGTTCCTAAATGAGCTTTTATCTCTCTCCCCTCACCATAAATCAGATTCTTCTGAGGATTTCCCAGTACATTATCCTTTCCCCTGTGTAATTACCTTAACAAGCCCCAGCTGTTTTTATTCTCAGAAGTTTTACTCCCTGATATACAGCTGCCTACCCCCTTCGTAAGTGCAGGTCCTAAATGAGCTTTTTTCTCTGTTCCCTCACCAAAATCCAGATTCTTTTGGGGAGTTACAAGTACAGTAACCATACCAGGAAGTACTTAATTTATTAAGCTACTGCTTTTCTTAATCTCAGTGGAGATATTTACTGATAAACAGCTACCTACGCAGCATGTTCATGTCGTTCCTAAATGAGCTTTTATCTCTCTCCCCTCACCACGAATCAGATTCTTCTGAGGAGTTCCCAGTACATTATCCTTTACCCTGTGTAATTACCTTAACAAGCTCCAGCTGTTTTTATTCTCAGAAGGTTTACTCCCTGATATACAGCTGCCTACCCCCTTCGTAAGTGCAGGTCCTAAATGAGCTTTTTTCTCTGTTCCCTCACCACAATCCAGATTCTTTTGGGGAATTACCAGTACAGTAACCATACCAGGAAGTACTTAATTTATTAAGCTACTGCTTTTCTTAATCTCAGTGGAGATATTTACTGATAAACAGCTACCTACGCAGCATGTTCATGTCTTTCCTAAATGAGCTTTTATCTCTCTCCGCTCACCACAAATCAGATTCTTCTGAGGAGTTCCCAGTACATTATCCTTTCCCCTGTTTAATTACCTTAACAAGCTCCAGCTGTTTTTATTCTCAGAAGGTTTACTCCCTGATATACAGCTGCCTACCCACTTCGTAAGTGCAGGTCCTAAATGAGCTTATTTCTCTGTTCCCTCACCACAATCCAGATTCTTTTGGGGAGTTACCAGTACAGTAACCATCCCGAGAAGTACTTAATTTATTAAGCTACTGCTTTTCTTAATCTCAGTGGAGATATTTACTGATAAACAGCTACCTACGCAGCATGTTCATGTCGTTCCTAAATGAGCTTTTATCTCTCTCCCCTCACCACAAATCAGATTCTTCTGCTGAGTTCCCAGTACATTATCCTTTCCCCTGTGTAATTACCTTAACAAGCTCCTGCTGTTTTTATTCTCAGAAGGTTTACTCCATGATATACAGCTTCCTACCCCCTTCGTAATTGCAGGTCCTAAATGAGCTTTTTTCTCTTTTCCTTCACCACAATCCAGATTCTTTTGGGGAGTTACCAGTAAAGTACCCATACCAGGAAGTACTTAATTTATTAAGCTACTGCTTTTCTTAATCTCAGTGGAGATATTTACTGATAAACAGGTACGTATGCAGCATGTTCAAGTCGTTCCTAAATGAGCTTTTTTCTCTCTCCCCACACCACGAATCAGATTCTTCTGAGGAGTTCCCAGTACTTAATCTTTTCCCCTGTGTAATTACCTTAACAAGGTCCAGCTGTTTTTATTCTCAGAAGGTTTACTCCCTGATATACAACTGCCTACCCCCTTCATAAGTGCAGGTATTAAATGAGCTTTTTTCTCTGTTCCCTCACCACAATCCAGATTCTTTTAGGGAGTTACCAGAAGAGTAACCATACCAGGAAGTACTTAATTTATTAAGCTACTACTTTTCTTAATCTCAATGGAGATATTTACTGATAAACAGCTACCTACGCAGCATGTTCATGTCGTTCTAAAAGAGCTTTTATCTCTCTCCATTCACCACCAATCAGATTCTTCTGAGGAGTTCCCAGTACATTATCCTTTCCCCTGTGTAATTACCTTAACAAGCTCCAGCTGTTTTTATTCTCAGAAGGTTTACTCCCTGATATACAGCTGCCTACCCACTTCGTAAGTGCAGGTCCTAAATGAGCTTTTTTCTCTGTTCACTCACCACAATCCAGATTCTTTTGGGGAGTTACCAGTACAGTAACCATACCAGGAAGTACTTAATTTATTAAGCTACTGCTTTTCTTAATCTCAGTGGAGATATTTACTGATAAACAGCTACCTACGCAGCATGTTCATGTCCTTCCTAAATGAGCTTTTATCTCTATCCCCTCACCACAAATCAGATTCTTCTGAGGAGTTCCCAGTACATTATCCTTTACCCTGTGTAATTACCTTAACAAGCTCCAGCTGTTTTTATTCTCAGAAGGTTTACTCCCTGATATACAGCTGCCTACCCCCTTCGTAAGTGCAGGTCCTAAATGAGCTTTTTTCTCTGTTCCCTCACCACAATCCAGATTCTTTTGGGGCGTTACCAGTACAGTAACCATACCAGGAAGTACTTAATTTATTAAGCTACTGCTTTTCTTAATCTCAGTGGAGGTATTTACTGATAAACAGCTACCTACGCAGCATGTTCATGTCGTTCTTAAATGAGCTTTTATCTCTCTCCCCTCACCACAAATCAGATTCTTCTGCTGAGTTCCCAGTACATTATCCTTTCCCCTGTGTAATTACCTCAAGAAGCTCCTGCTGTTTTTATTCTCAGAAGGTTTACTCCCTGATATACAGCTTCCTATCCCCTTCGTAATTGCAGGTCCTAAATGAGCTTTTTTCTCTGTTCCCTCACCACAATCCAGATTCTTTTGGGGAGTTACCAGAACAGTACCCATACCAGGAAGTACTTAATTTATTAAGCTACTGCTTTTCTTAATCTCAGTGGAGATATTTACTGATAAACAGGTACGTATGCAGCATGTTCAAGTCGTTCCTAAATGAGCTTTTTTCTCTCTCCCCTCACCACGAATCAGATTCTTCTGAGGAGTTCCCAGTACTTAATCTTTTCCCCTGTGTAATTACCTTAACAAGGTCCAGCTGTTTTTATTCTCAGAAGGTTTACTCCCTGATATACAGCTGCCGACCCCCTTCGTAAGGGCAGGTACTAAATGAGGTTTTTTCTCTGTTCCCTCACCACAATCCAGATTTTTTTGTGGAGTTACCAGAAGAGTAACCATACCAGGAAGTACTTAATTTATTAAGCTACTGCTTTTCTTAATCTCAATGGAGATATTTAGTGATAAACAGCTACGTACGCAGCATGTTCATGTCGTTCCTAAATGAGCTTTTATCTCTCTCCCCTCACCACAAATCAGATTCTTCTGAGGAGTTCCGAGTACATTATCCTTTCCCCTGTGTAATTACCTTAACAACCTCCAGCTGTTTTTATTCTCAGAAGGGATACTCCCTGATATACAGCTGCCTACCCCCTTCGTAAGTGCAGGTCCTAAATGTGCTTTTTTCTCTGTTCCCTCACCACAACCCAGATTCTTTTGGGGAGTTACCAGTACAGTAACCATACCAGGACTACTTAATTGTTCCAATAGAGCTCACCACAATCCAGATTCTTTTGGGGACTTACCAGTACAGGAACCATACCAGGAAGTACTTAGTTTATTAAGCTACTGCTTTTCTTAATCTCAGTGGAGATATTTACTGATAAACAGCTACCTACGCAGCATGTTCATGTCGTTCCTAAGTGAGCTTTTATCTCTCTCCCCTCACCACAAATCAGATTCTTCTGAGGAGTTCCCAGTACATTATCCTTTCCACTGTGTAATTACCTTAACAAGCTCCAGCTGTTTTTATTCTCCGAAGGTTTACTCCCTGATATACAGCTGCCTACCCCCTTCGTAAGTGCAGGTCTTAAATGAGTTTTTTTCTCTGTTCCCTCACCACAATCCAGATTCTTTTGGGGAGTTACCAGTACAGTAACCATACCAGGAAGTAATTAATTTATTAAGGTACTGCTTTTCTTTTTTTTTTTTTTTTGGGCAGTCCTGGGCCTTGGACTCAGGGCCTGAGAACTGTCCCTGGCTTCTTCCCGCTCAAGGCTAGCACTCTGCCACTTGAGCCACAGCGCCGCTTCTGGCCGTTTTCTGTATATGTGGTGCTGGGGAATCGAACCTATTGCCTCGTGTATCCGAGGCAGGCACTCTTGCCAATAGGCTATATCCCCAGCCCTGCTTTTCTTAATCTCAGTGGAGATATTTACTGATAAACAGCTACCTACGCAGCATGTTCATGTCGTTCCTAAATGAGCTTTTATCTCTCTCCCCTCACCATAAATCAGATTCTTCTGAGGATTTCCCAGTACATTATCCTTTCCCCTGTGTAATTACCTTAACAAGCCCCAGCTGTTTTTATTCTCAGAAGTTTTACTCCCTGATATACAGCTGCCTACCCCCTTCGTAAGTGCAGGTCCTAAATGAGCTTTTTTCTCTGTTCCCTCACCAAAATCCAGATTCTTTTGGGGAGTTACAAGTACAGTAACCATACCAGGAAGTACTTAATTTATTAAGCTACTGCTTTTCTTAATCTCAGTGGAGATATTTACTGATAAACAGCTACCTACGCAGCATGTTCATGTCGTTCCGAAATGAGCTTTTATCTCTCTCCCCTCACCACAAATCAGATTCTTCTGCTTAGTTCCCAGTACATTATCCTTTCCCCTGTGTAATTACCTTAACAAGCTCCTGCTGTTTTTATTCTCAGAAGGTTTACTCCCTGATATACAGCTGCCTACCCCCTTCGTAATTGCAGGTCCTAAATGAGCTTTTTTCTCTGTTCCTTCACCACAATCCAGATTCTTTTGGGGAGTTACCAGTAAAGTATCCATACCAGGAAGTACTTAATTTATTAAGCTACTGCTTTTCTTAATCTCAGTGGAGATATTTACTGATAAACAGCTACCTACGCAGCATGTTCATGTCGTTCCTAAATGAGCTTTTATCTCTATCCCCTCACCAGGAATCAGATTCTTCTGAGGAGTTCCCAGTACATTATCCTTTACCATGTGTAATTACCTTAACAAGCTCCAGTTGTTTTTATTCTCAGAAGGTTTACTCCCTGATATACAGCTGCCTACCCCCTTCGTAAGTGCAGGTCCTAAATGAGCTTTTTTCTCTGTTCCCTCACCACAATCCAGATTCTTTTGGGGAGTTACCAGTACAGTAACCATACCAGGAAGTACTTAATTTATTAAGCTACTGCTTTTCTTAATCTCAGTGGAGATATTTACTGATAAAGAGCTACCTACGCAGCATGTTCATGTCGTTCCTAAATGAGCTTTTATCTCTCTCCCCTCACCACAAATCAGATTCTTCTGAGGAGTTCCCAGTACATTATCCTTTCCCCTGTTTAATTACCTTAACAAGCTCCAGCTGTTTTTATTCTCAGAAGGTTTACTCCCTGATATATAGCTGCCTACCCACTTCGTAAGTGCAGGTCCTAAATGAGCTTATTTCTCTGTTCCCTGACCACAATCCAGATTCTTTTGGGGAGTTACCAGAAGAGTAACCATCCCGAGAAGTACTTAATTTATTAAGCTACTGCTTTTCTTAATCTCAATGGAGATATTTACTGATAAACAGCTACCTACCCAGCATGTTCATGACGTTCTAAAAGAGCTTTTATCTCTCTCCACTCACCACCAATCAGATTCTTCTGAGGAGTTCCCAGTACATTATCCTTTCCCCTGTGTAATTACCTTAACAAGCTCCAGCTGTTTTTATTCTCAGAAGGTTTACTCCCTGATATACAGCTGCCTACCCACTTCGTAAGTGCAGGTCCTAAATGAGCTTTTTTCTCTGTTCACTCACCAAAATCCAGATTCTTTTGGGGAGTTACAAGTACAATAACCATACCAGGAAGTACTTAATTTATTAAGCTACTGCTTTTCTTAATCTCAGTGGAGATATTTACTGATAAACAGCTACCTACGCAGCATGTTCATGTCGTTCCTAAATGAGCTTTTATCTCTCTCCCCTCACCACAAATCAGATTCTTCTGAGGAGTTCCCAGTACATTATCCTTTCCCCTGTGTAATTACCTTAACAAGCTCCAGCTGTTTTTATTCTCAGAAGGTTTACTCCCTGATATACTGCTGCCTACCCCCTTCATAAGTGCAGGTCCTAAATGAGCTTTTTTTTCTGTTCCCTCACCACAATCCAGATTCTTTTGGGGAGTTACCAGTACAGTAACCATACCAGGAAGTACTTAATTTATTAAGCTACTGCTTTTCTTAATCTCAGTGGAGATATTTACTGATAAACAGCTACCTACGCAGCATGTTCATGTCGTTCCTAAATGAGCTTGTATCTCTCTCCCCTCACCACAAATCAGATTCTTCTGCTGAGTTCCCAGTACATTATCCTTTCCACTGTGTAATTAATTTAACAAGCTCCTGCTGTTTTTATTCTCAGAAGGTTTACTCCATGATATACAGCTTCCTACCCCCTTCGTAATTGCAGGTCCTAAATGAGCTTTTTTCTCTGTTCCTTCACCACAATCCAGATTCTTTTGGGGAGTTACCAGTAAAGTACCCATACCAGGAAGTACTTAATTTATTAACCTACTGATTTTCTTAATCTCAATGGAGATATTTACTGATAAACAGCTACCTACGCAGCATGTTCATGTCGTTCTAAAAGAGCTTTTACCTCTCTCCACTCACCACAAATCAGATTCTTCGGAGGAGTTCCCAGTACATTATCCTTTCCCATGTAATTACCTTAACAAGCTCCAGCTGTTTTTATTCTCAGAAGGTTTACTCCCTGATATACAGCTGCCTACCCCCTTCGTAAGTGCAGGTCCTAAATGAGCTTTTTTCTCTGTTCCCTCACCACAATCCAGATTATTTTGGGGTGTGACCAGTACAGTAACCATACCAGGAAGTACTTAATTTATTAAGCTACTGCTTTTCTTAATCTCAGTGGAGATATTTACTGATAAACAGCTACGTACGCAGCATGTTCATGTCGTTGCTAAATGAGCTTTTATCTCTCTCCCCTCACCACAAATCAGATTCTTCTGCTGAGTTCCCTGTACATTATCCTTTCCCCTGTGTAATTACCTCAAGAAGCTCCTGCTGTTTTTATTCTCAGAAGGTTTACTCCCTGATATACAGCTTCCTATCCCCTTCGTAATTGCAGGTCCTAAATGAGCTTTTTTCTCTGTTCCCTCACCACAATCCAGATTCTTTTGGGGAGTTACCAGAACAGTACCCATACCAGGAATACTTAATTTATTAAGCTACTGCTTTTCTTAATCTCAGTGGAGATATTTACTGATAAACAGGTACGTATGCAGCATGTTTAAGTCGTTCCTAAATGAGCTTTTTTCTCTCTCCCCTCACCACGAATCAGATTCTTCTGAGGAGTTCCTAGTACTTAATCTTTTCCCCTGTGTAATTACCTTAACAAGGTCCAGCTGTTTTTATTCTCAGAAGGTTTACTCCCTGATATACAACTGCCTACCCCCTTCATAAGTGCAGGTATTAAATGAGCTTTTTTCTCTGTTCCCTCACCACAATCCAGATTCTTTTAGGGAGTTACCAGAAGAGTAACCATACCAGGAAGTACTTAATTTATTAAGCTACTACTTTTCTTAATCTCAATGGAGATATTTACTGATAAACAGCTACCTACGCAGCATGTTCATGTCGTTCTAAAAGAGCTTTTATCTCTCTCCATTCACCACCAATCAGATTCTTCTGAGGAGTTCCCAGTACATTATCCTTTCCCCTGTGTAATTACCTTAACAAGCTCCAGCTGTTTTTATTCTCAGAAGGTTTACTCCCTGATATACAGCTGCCTACCCACTTCGTAAGTGCAGGTCCTAAATGAGCTTTTTTCTCTGTTCACTCACCACAATCCAGATTCTTTTGGGGAGTGACCAGTACAGTAACCATACCAGGAAGTACTTAATTTATTAAGCTACTGCTTTTCTTAATCTCAGTGGAGATATTTACTGATAAACAGCTACGTAAGCAGCATGTTCATGTCGTTCCTAAATGAGCTTTTATCTCTCTCCCCTCACCACAAATCAGATTCTTCTGAGGAGTTCCCAGTACATTATCCTTTCCCCTGTGTAATTACCTTAACAAGCTCCAGCTGTTTTTATTCTCAGAAGGTTTACTCCCTGATATACAGCTGCCTACCCCCTTCGTAAGTGCAGTTCCTAAATGAGCTTTTTTCTCTGTTCCCTCACCACAATCCAGATTCTTTTGGGGAGTGACATGTACAGTAACCATAATAGGAAGTACTTAATTTATTAAGCTACTGCTTTTCTTAATCTCAGTGGAGATATTTACTGATAAACTACTACGTACGCAGCATGTTCATGTCGTTCCTAAATGAGCTTTTATCTCTCTCCCCTCAACACAAATCAGATTCTTCTGAGGAGTTCCCAATACATTATCCTTTCCCCTGTGTAATTACCTCAACAAGTTCCAGCTGTTTTTATTCTCAGACGGTTTACTCCCCGATATACAGCTGCCTACCCCCTTCGTAAGTGCAGGTCCTAAATGAGCTTTTTTCTCTGTTCCCTCACCACAATCTAGATTCTTTTGGGG
Organism: Perognathus longimembris pacificus; assembly: GCF_023159225.1. Lineage (NCBI taxonomy): Eukaryota > Metazoa > Chordata > Mammalia > Rodentia > Heteromyidae > Perognathus > Perognathus longimembris. Next base: position 16,356 of record NW_025956828.1, on the reverse strand, counting down.
AGTTACCAGTACAGGAACCATACCAGGAAGTACTTAATTTATTTAGCTACTGCTTTTCTTAATCTCAGTGGAGATATTTACTGATAAACAGCTACCTACGCAGCATGTTCATGTCGTTCCTAAATGAGCTTTTATCTCTCTCCCCTCACCACAAATCAGATTCTTCTGAGGAGTACCCAGTACATTATCCTTTCCCCTGTGTAATTACCTTAACAAGCTCCAGCTGTTTTTATTCTCTGAAGGTTTACTCCCTGATATACAGCTGCCTACCCCCTTCGTAAGTGCAGGTCCTAAATGAGCTTTTTTCTCTGTTCACTCACCACAATCCAGATTCTTTTGCGGAGTTACCAGTACAGTAACCATACCAGGAAGTACTTAATTTAGTAAGCTACTGCTTTTCTTAATCCTAGTGGAGTTATTTACTGATAAACAGCTACCTACGCAGCATGTTCATGTCGTTCCTAAATGAGCTTTTATCTCTCTCCCCTCACCACAAATCAGATTCTTCTGAGGAGTTCCCAGTACATTATCCTTTCCCCTGTGTAATTACCTTAACAAGCTCCAGCTGTTTTTATTCTCAGAAGGTTTACTCCCTGATATACTGCTGCCTACCCCCTTCATAAGTGCAGGTCCTAAATGAGCTTTTTTTTCTGTTCCCTCACCACAATCCAGATTCTTTTGGGGAGTTACCAGTACAGTAACCATACCAGGAAGTACTTAATTTATTAAGCTACTGCTTTTCTTAATCTCAGTGGAGATATTTACTGATAAACAGCTACGTACGCAGCATGTTTATGTCGTTCCTAAATGAGCTTTTATCTCTCTCCCCTCAACACAAATCAGATTCTTCTGAGGAGTTCCCAGTACATTATCCTTTCCCCTGTGTAATTAACTTAACAAGCTCCAGCTGTTTTTATTCTCAGAAGGTTTACTCCCTGATATACAGCTGCCTACCCCCTTCGTATGTGCCGGTCCTAAATGAGATTTTTTCTCTGTTCCCTCACCACAATCCAGATTCTTTCAGGGAGTTACCAGTACAGTAACCATACCAGGAAGTACTTAATTTATTAAGCTACTGCTTTTCTTAATCTCAGTGGAGATATTTACTGATAAACAGCTACCTACGCAGCATGTTCATGTCGTTCCTAAATGAGCTTTTATCTCTCTTCCCTCACCACAAATCAGATTCTTCTGAGGAGTTCCCAGTACATTATCCTTTCCCCTCTGCAATTACCTTAACAAGCTCCAGCTGTTTTTATTCTCAGAAGGTTTACTCCCTGATATACAGCTGCCTAACCCCTTCGTCAGTGCAGGTCTTAAATGAGCTTTTTTCTCTGTTCCCTCACCACAATCCAGATTCTTTTGGGGAGTTACCAGTACAGTAACCATACCAGGAAGTACTTAATTTATTAAGCTACTGCTTTTCTTAATCTCAGTGGAGATATTTACTGATAAACAGCTACCTACGCAGCATGTTCATGTCGTTCCTAAATGAGCTTTTATCTCTCTCACCTCACCACAAATCAGATTCTTCTGAGGAGTTCCCAGTACATTATCCTTTCCCCTGTGTAATTACCTTAACAAGCTCCAGCTGTTTTTATTCTCAGAAGGTTTACTCCCTGATATACAGCTGCCTACCCCCTTCGTAAGTGCAGGTCCTAAATGAGCTTTTTTCTCTGTTCCCTCACCACAATCCCGATTCTTTTGGGGAGTTACCAGTACAGTATCCATACCAGGAAGTACTTAATTTATTAAGCTACTGCTTTTCTTAATCTCAGTGGAGATATTTACTGATAAACAGCTACCTACGCAGCATGTTCATGTCGTTCCTAAATGAGCTTTTATCTCTCTCCCCTCACCACAAATCAGATTCTTCTGAGGAGTTCCCAGTACTTTATCCTTTCCCCTGTGTAATTACCTTAACAAGCTCCAGCTGTTTTAATTCTCAGAAGGTTTCCTCCCTGATATACAGCTGCCTATCCCTTTCGTAAGTGCAGGTCCTATATGAGCTTTTTTCTCTGTTCCCTCACCACAATCCAGATTCTTTTGGGGAGTTACCAGAACAGTACCCATACCAGGAAGTACTTAATTTATTAAGCTACTGCTTTTCTTAATCTCAGTGGAGATATTTACTGATAAACAGGTACGTATGCAGCATGTTCAAGTCGTTCCTAAATGAGCTTTTTTCTCTCTCCCCTCACCACGAATCAGATTCTTCTGAGGAGTTCCTAGTACTTAATCTTTTCCCCTGTGTAATTACCTTAACAAGGTCCAGCTGTTTTTATTCTCAGAAGGTTTACTCCCTGATATACAACTGCCTACCCCCTTCATAAGTGCAGGTATTAAATGAGCTTTTTTCTCTGTTCCCTCACCACAATCCAGATTCTTTTAGGGAGTTACCAGAAGAGTAACCATACCAGGAAGTACTTAATTTATTAAGCTACAACTTTTCTTAATCTCAATGGAGATATTTACTGATAAACAGCTACCTACGCAGCATGTTCATGTCGTTCTAAAAGAGCTTTTATCTCTCTCCATTCACCACCAATCAGATTCTTCTGAGGAGTTCCCAGTACATTATCCTTTCCCCTGTGTAATTACCTTAACAAGCTCCAGCTGTTTTTATTCTCAGAAGGTTTACTCCCTGATATACAGCTGCCTACCCCCTCGTAAGTGCAGGTCCTAAATGAGCTTTTTTCCCTGTCCCCTCACCACAATCCAGATTCTTTTGGGGAGTTACCAGTACAGTAACCATACCAGGAAGTACTTAATTTATTAAGCTACTGCTTTTCTTAATCTCAGTGGAGATATTTACTGATAAACAGCTACCTACGCAGCATGTTCCTGTCGTTCCTAAATGAGCTTTTATCTCTCTCCCCTCACCACAAACCAGATTCTTCTGAGGAGTTCCAAGTACATTATCCTTTCCACTGTGTAATTACCTTAACAAGCTCCAGCTGTTTTTATTCTCAGAAGGTTTACTCCCTGATATACTGCTGCCTACCCCCTTCATAAGTGCAGGTCCTAAATGAGCTTTTTTCTCTGTTCCCTCACCACCATCCAGATTCTTTTGTGGAGTAACCAGTACAGGAACCATACCAGGAAGTACTTAATTTATTAAGCTACTGCTTTTCTTAATCTCAGTGAAGATATTTACTGATAAACAGCTACGTACGCAGCATGTTCATATCGTTCCTAAATGAGCTTTTATCTCTCTCCCCTCACTACAAATCAGATTCTTCTGAGGAGATCCCAGTACATTATCCTTTCCCCTCTGTAATTACCTTAACAATCTCCCGCTGTTTTTATTCTCAGAAGGTTTACTCCCTGATATACAACTGCCTACCCCCTTCGTAAGTGCAGGTCCTAAATGAGCTTTTTTCTCTGTTCCCTCAACACAATCCAGATTCTTTTGTGGAGTTACCAGTACAGTAACCATACCAGGAAGTACTTAATTTATTAAGCTACTGCTTTTCTTAATCTCAGTGGAGATATTTACTGATAAACAGCTACCTACGCAGCATGTTCATGTCGTTCCTAAATGAGCTTTTATGTCTCTCCCCTCACCACAAATCAGATTCTTCTGAGGAGTTCCCAGTACATTATCCTTTCCCCTGTGTAATTACCTTAACAAGCTCCAGCTGTTTTTATTCTCAGAAGGTTTACTCCCTGATATACAGCTGCCTATCCACTTCGTAAGTGCAGGTCCTAAATGAGCTTTTTTCTCTGTTCCCTCACCACAATCCAGATTCTTTTGGGGAGTGACCAGTACAGTAACCATACCAGGAAGTACTTAATTTATTAAGCTACTGCTTTTCTTAATCTCAGTGGAGATATTTACTGATAAACAGCTACCTACGCAGCATGTTCATGTCGTTCCTAAATGAGCTTTTATCTCTCTCCCCTCACCACGAATCAGATTCTTCTGAGGAGTTCCCAGTACATTATCCTTTCCCCTGTGTAATTACCTTAACAAGCTCCAGCTGTTTTTATTCTCAGAAGGTTTACTCCCTGATATACAGCTGCCTACCCCCTTCGAAAGTGCAGGTCCTAAATGAGCTTTTTTCTCTGTTCCCTCACCAAAATCCAGATTCTTTTGGGGAGTTACCAGTACAGTAACCATACCAGGAAGTGCTTAATTTATTAAGCTACTGCTTTTCTTAATCTCAGTGGAGATATTTACTGATAAACAGCTACCTACGCAGCATGTTCATGTCGTTCCTAAATGAGCTTTTATCTCTCTCCCCTCAGCACAAATCAGATTCTTCTGAATTGTTCCCAGTACATTATCCTTTCCCCTGTGTAATTACCTTAACAAGCTCCAGCTGTTTTTATTCTCAGAAGGTTTACTCCCTGATATACAGCTGCCTACCCCCTTGGTAAGTGCAGGTCCTAAATGAGCTTTTTTCTCTGTTCCCTCACCACAATCCAGATTCTTTTGGGGAGTGACCAGTACAGTAACCATACCAGGAAGTACTTAATTTATTAAGCTACTGCTTTGCTTAATCTCAGTGGAGATATTTACTGATAAACAGCTAGGTATGCAGCATGTTCATGTCGTTCCTAAATGAGCTTTTATTTCTCTCCCCTCACCACAAATCAGTTTTTTCTGAGGAGTTCCCAGTACATTATCCTTTCCCCTGTGTAATTGCCTTAACAAGCTCCAGCTGTTTTTATTCTCAGAAGGTTTACTCCCTGATATACAGCTGCCTACCCCCTTCGTAAGTGCAGGTTCTAAATGAGCTATTTTCTCTGTTCCCTCACCTCAATCCAGATTCTTTTGGGGAGTTACCAGTACAGTAACCATACCAGGAAGTACTTAATTTATTAAGCTACTGCTTTTCTTAATCTCAGTGGAGATATTTACTGATAAACAGCTACCTACGCAGCATGTTCATGTCGTTCCTAAATGAGCTTTTATATCTCTCCCCTCACCACAAACCAGATTCTTCTGAGGAGTTCCAAGTACATTATCCTTTCCACTGTGTAATTACCTTAACAAGCTCCAGCTGTTTTTATTCTCAGAAGGTTTACTCCCTGATATACTGCTGCCTACCCCCTTCATAAGTGCAGGTCCTAAATGAGCTTTTTTCTCTGTTCCCTCACCACCATCCAGATTCTTTTGTGGAGTAACCAGTACAGGAACCATACCAGGAAGTACTTAATTTATTAAGCTACTGCTTTTCTTAATCTCAGTGAAGATATTTACTGATAAACAGCTACGTACGCAGCATGTTCATATCGTTCCTAAATGAGCTTTTATCTCTCTCCCCTCACTACAAATCAGATTCTTCTGAGGAGATCCCAGTACATTATCCTTTCCCCTCTGTAATTACCTTAACAAGCTCCCGCTGTTTTTATTCTCAGAAGGTTTACTCCCTGATATACAACTGCCTACCCCCTTCGTAAGTGCAGGTCCTAAATGAGCTTTTTTCTCTGTTCCCTCAACACAATCCAGATTCTTTTGTGGAGTTACCAGTACAGTAACCATACCAGGAAGTACTTAATTTATTAACTACTGCTTTTCTTAATCTCAGTGGAGATATTTACTGATAAACAGCTACCTACGCAGCATGTTCATGTCGTTCCTAAATGAGCTTTTATCTCTCTCCCCTCACCACAAATCAGATTCTTCTGAGGAGTTCCCAGTACATTATCCTTTCCCCTGTGTAATTACCTTAACAAGCTCCAGCTGTTTTTATTCTCAGAAGGTTTACTCCCTGATATACAGCTGCCTATCCACTTCGTAAGTGCAGGTCCTAAATGAGCTTTTTTCTCTGTTCCCTCACCACAATCCAGATTCTTTTGGGGAGTGACCAGTACAGTAACCATACCAGGAAGTACTTAATTTATTAAGCTACTGCTTTTCTTAATCTCAGTGGAGATATTTACTGATAAACAGCTACCTACGCAGCATGTTCATGTCGTTCCTAAATGAGCTTTTATCTCTCTCCCCTCACCACGAATCAGATTCTTCTGAGGAGTTCCCAGTACATTATCCTTTCCCCTGTGTAATTACCTTAACAAGCACCAGCTGTTTTTATTCTCAGAAGGTTTACTCCCTGATATACAGCTGCCTACCCCCTTCGAAAGTGCAGGTCCTAAATGAGCTTTTTTCTCTGTTCCCTCACCAAAATCCAGATTCTTTTGGGGAGTTACCAGTACAGTAACCATACCAGGAAGTGCTTAATTTATTAAGCTACTGCTTTTCTTAATCTCAGTGGAGATATTTACTGATAAACAGCTACCTACGCAGCATGTTCATGTCGTTCCTAAATGAGCTTTTATCTCTCTCCCCTCAGCACAAATCAGATTCTTCTGAATTGTTCCCAGTACATTATCCTTTCCCCTGTGTAATTACCTTAACAAGCTCCAGCTGTTTTTATTCTCAGAAGGTTTACTCCCTGATATACAGCTGCCTACCCCCTTGGTAAGTGCAGGTCCTAAATGAGCTTTTTTCTCTGTTCCCTCACCACAATCCAGATTCTTTTGGGGAGTGACCAGTACAGTAACCATACCAGGAAGTACTTAATTTATTAAGCTACTGCTTTGCTTAATCTCAGTGGAGATATTTACTGATAAACAGCTAGGTATGCAGCATGTTCATGTCGTTCCTAAATGAGCTTTTATTTCTCTCCCCTCACCACAAATCAGTTTTTTCTGAGGAGTTCCCAGTACATTATCCTTTCCCCTGTGTAATTGCCTTAACAAGCTCCAGCTGTTTTTATTCTCAGAAGGTTTACTCCCTGATATACAGCTGCCTACCCTGTCGTAAGTACAGGTCCTAAATGAGCTTTTTTCTTTGTTCCCGCACCACAATCCAGATTCTTTTGGGGAGTTACCAGTACAGTAACCATACCAGGAAGTACTTAATTTATTAAGCTACTGCTTTTCTTAATCTCAGTGGAGATATTTACTGATAAACAGCTACCTACGCAGCATGTTCATGTCGTTCATAAATGAGCTTTTATCTCTCTCCCCTCACCACGAATCAGATTCTTCTGAGGAGTTCCCAGTACATTACCCTTTCCCCTGTGTAATTACCTTAACAAGCTCCAGCTGTTTTTATTCTCAGAAGGTTTACTCCCTGATATACAGCTGCCTACCCCCTTCGTAAGTGCAGGTCCTAAATGAGCTTTTTTCTCTGTTCCCTCACCACAATCCAGATTCTTTTGGGGAGTTACCAGGACAGTAACCATACCAGGAAGTACTTAATTTATTAAGCTACTGCTTTTCTTAAGCTCAGTGGAGATATTTACTGATAAATAGCTACGTACAAAGCATGATCATGTCGTTCCTAAATGAGGTTTTATCTCTCTCCCCTCACCACAAATCAGATTCTTCTGAGGAGTTCCCAGTACATTATCCTTTCCCCTGTGAAATTACCTCTACAAGCTCTAGCTGTTTTTATTCTCAGAAGGTTTACTCCCTGATATACAGCTGCCTACCCCCTTCGTAAGTGCAGGTCCTAAATGAGCTTTTTTCTCTGTTCCCTCACCACAATCCAGATTCTTTTGGGGAGTTACCAGTACAGTAACCATACCAGGAAGTACTTAATTTATTAAGCTACTGCTTTTCTTAATCTCAGTGGAGATATTTTCTGATAAACAGCTACCTACGCAGCATGTTCATGTCGTTCCTAAATGAGCTTTTATCTCTCTCCCCTCACCACAAATCAGATTCTTCTGAGGAGTTCCCAGTATATTATCCTTTCCCCTGTGTAATTACCTTAACAAGCTCCAGCTGTTTTTATTCTCAGAAGGTTTACTCCATGATATACAGCTGCCCACCACCTTCGTAAGTGCAGGTCCTAAATGAGCTTTTTTCTCTGTTCCCTCACCACAATCCAGATTCTTTTGGGGAGTTACCAGTACAGTAACCATACCAGGAAGTACTTAATTTATTAAGCTACTGCTTTTCTTAAGCTCAGTGGAGATATTTACTGATAAATAGCTACGTACAAAGCATGTTCATGTTGTTCCTAAATGAGGTTTTATCTCTCTCCCCTCACCACAAATCAGATTCTTCTGAGGAGTTCCCAGTACATTATCCTTTCCCCTGTGAAATTACCTCTACAAGCTCTAGCTGTTTTTATTCTCAGAAGGTTTACTCCCTGATATACAGCTGCCTACCCCCTTCGTAAGTGCAGGTCCTAAATGAGCTTTTTTCTCTGTTCCCTCACCACAATCCAGATTGTTTTGGGGAGTTACCAGTACAGTAACCATACCAGGAAGTACTTAATTTATTAAGCTACTGCTTTTCTTAATATCAGTGGAGATATTTACTGATAAACAGCTACCTACCCAGCATGTTCATGTCGTTCCTAAATGAGCTTTTATCTCTCTCCCCTCACCACAAATCAGATTCTTCTGAGGAGTTCCCAGTACATTATCCTTTCCCCTGTGTAATTACCTTAACAAGCTCCAGCTGTTTTTATTCTCAGAAGGTTTACTCCCTGATATACAGCTGCCCACCCCCTTCGTAAGTGCAGGTCCTAAATGAGCTTTTTTCTCTGTTCCCTCACCACAATCCAGATTCTTTTGGGGAGTTACCAGTACAGTAACCATACCAGGAAATACTTAATTTATTAAGCTACTGCTTTTCTTAATCTCAGTGTAGATATTTACTGATAAACTGCTACCTATGCAGCATGTTCATTTCGTTCCTAAGTGAGCTTTTATCTCTCTCCCCTCACCACAAATCAGATTCTTCTGAGGAGTTCCCAGTACATTATCCTTTCCCCTGTGTAATTCCCTTAACCATCTCCAGCTGTTTTTATTCTCAGAAGGTTTACTCCCTGATATACAGCTGCCTACCCCCTTCGTAAGTGCAGGTCCTAAATGAGCTTTTTTCTCTGTTCCCTCACCACAATCCAGATTCTTTTGGGGAGTTACCAGTACAGTAACCATACCAGGAAGTACTTAATTTATTAAGCTACTGCTTTTCTTAATCTCAGTGGAGATATTTACTGATAAACAGCTACGTATGCAGCATGTTCACGTCGTTCCTAAATGAGCTTTTATCTCTCTCCACTCACCACAAATCAGATTCTTCTGAGGAGTTCCCAGTACTTCATCTTTTCCCCTGTGTAATTACCTTAACAAGCTCCAGCTGTTTTTATTCTCAGAAGGTTTACTCCCTGATATAAAGCTGCCACCCCCTTCGTAAGTGCAGGTCCTAAATGAACTTTTTTCTCTTTTACCTCACCACAATCCAGATTCTTTGGGGAGTTATGAGTACAGTAACCATACCAGGAAGTACTTAATTTATTAAGCTACTGCTTTTCTTAATCTCAGTGGAGATATTTACTGATAAACAGCTACCTACGCAGCATGTTCGTGTGGTTCCTAAATGAGCTTTTATCTCTCTCCCCTCAGCACAAATCAGATTCTTCTGAGGAGTTCCCAGTAAATTATCCTTTCCCCTGTGTAATTACCTTAACAAGCTCCAGCTATTTTTATTCTCAGAAGGTTTACTCCCTGATATACAGCTGCCTACCCCCTTCGTAAGTGCAGGTTCTAAATGAGCTATTTTCTCTGTTCCCTCACCACAATCCAGATTCTTTTGGGGAGTTACCAGTACAGTAACCATACCAGGAAGTACTTAATTTATTAAGCTACTGCTTTTCTTAATCTCAGTGGAGATATTTACTGATAAACAGCTACCTACGCAGCATGTTCATGTCGTTCCTAAATGAGCTTTCATCTCTCTCCCCTCACCACAAATCAGATTCTTCTGAGGAGTTCCCAGTACATTATCCTTTCCCCTGTGTAATTAACTTAACAAGCTCCAGCTGTTTTTATTCTCAGAAGGTTTACTCCCTGATGTACAGCTGCCTACCCCCTTAGTAAGTGCAGGTCCTAAAAGAGCTTTTTTCTCTGTTCCCGCACCACAATCCAGATTCTTTTGGGGAGTTACCAGTACAGTAACCATACCAGGAAGTACTTAATTTATTAAGCTACTGCTTTTCTTAATCTCAGTGGAGATATTTACTGATAAACAGCTACGTATGCAGCATATTCATGTCGTTCCTAAATGAGCTTTTATCTCTCTGCCCTCACCACAAATCAGATTCTTCTGAGGAGTTCCCAGTACTTCATCTTTTCCCCTGTGTAATTACCTTAACAAGCTCCAGCTGTTTTTATTCTCAGAAGGTTTACTCCCTGATATACAGCTGCCTACCCCCTTCGTAAGTGCAGGTCCTAAATGAGCTTTTTTCTCTGTTACCTCACCACAATCCAGATTCTTTGGGGAGTTACCAGTACAGTAACCATACCAGGAAGTACTTAATTTATTAAGCTACTGCTTTTCTTAATCTCAGTGGAGATATTTACTGATAAACAGCTACGTACGCAGCATGTTCATGTCATTCCTAAATGAGCTTTTATCTCTCTCCCCTCACCACAAATCAGATTCTTCTGAGGAGTTCCCAGTACATTATCCTTTCCCCTGTGTAATTACCTTAACAAGCTCCAGCTGTTTTTATTCTCAGAAGGTTTACTCACTGACATACAGCTGCCTACCCCCTTCGTAAGTGTAGGTCCTAAATGAGCTTTTTTCTCTGTTCCCTCACCACAATCCAGATTCTTTTGTGGAGTTACCAGTACAGTACCCATACCAGGAAGTACTTAATTTATTAAGCTACTGCTTTTCTTAATCTCAGTGGAGATATTTACTGATAAACAGCTACCTACGCAGCATGTTCATGTCGTTCCTAAATGAGCTTTTATCTCTCTCCCCTCACCACAAATCAGATTCTTCTGAGGAGTTCCCAGTACATTATCCATTCCCCTGTGTAATTACCTTAACATGCTCCAGCTGTTTTTATTCTCAGAAGGTTTACTCCCTGATATACAGCTGCCTACCCCCTTCGTAAGTGCAGGTCCTAAATGAGCTTTTTTCTCTGTTCCCTCACCACAATCCAGATTCTTTTGCGGAGTTAAAAGTACAGTAACCATACCAGGAAGTACTTAATTTATTAAGCTACTGCTTTTCTTAATCTAAGTGGAGATATTTACTGATAAACAGCTACCTACGCAGCATGTTCATGTCGATCCTAAATGAGCTTTTACCTCTCTTCCCTCACCACAAATCAGATTCTTCTGAGGAGGTCCCAGTACATAATCCTTTCCACTGTGTAATTACCTTAACAAGCTCCAGCTGTTTTTATTCTCAGAAGGTTTATTCCCTGATATACAACTGCCTACCCCCTTCGTAAGTGCAGGTCCTAAATGAGCTTTTTTCTCTGTTCCCTCACCACAATCCAGATTCTTTTGTGGAGTAAACAGTACAGTAACCATACCAGGAAGTACTTAATTTATTAAGCTACTGCTTTTCTTAATCTCAGTGGAGATATTTACTGATAAACAGCTACCTACGCAGCATGTTCATGTCGTTCCTAAATGAGCTTTTATCTCTCTCCCCTCACCACAAATCAGATTCTTCTGAGGAGTTCCCACTACATTATCCTTTCCCCTGTGTAATTACCTTAACAAGCTTCAGCTGTTTATATTCTCAGAAGGTTTACTCCCTGATATACAGCTGACTACCCCCTTCGTAAGTGCAGGTCCTAAATGAGGTTTTTTCTCTGTTCCCTCACCACAATCCAGATTCTTTTGGGGAGTTACCAGTACAGTAACCATACCAGGAAGTACTTAATTTATTAAGCTACTGCTTTTCTTAATCTCAGTGGAGATATTTACTGATAAACAGCTACCTACGCAGCATGTTCATGTCGTTCCTAAAGGAGCTTTTATCTCTCTCCCCTCACCACAAATCAGATTCTTCTGAGGAGTTCCCAGTACATTATCCTTTCCCCTGTGTAATTACCTTAACAAGCTCCAGCTGTTTTTATTCTCAGAAGGTTTACTCCCTGATATACAGCTGCCTACCCCCTTCGTAAGTGAAGGTCCTAAATGAGCTTTTTTCTCTGTTCCCTCACCACAATCCAGATTCTTTTGGGGAGTTACCAGTACAGTAACCATACCAGGAAGTACTTAATTTATTAAGCAACTGCTTTTCTTAATCTCAGTGGAGATATTTACTGATAAACAGCTACCTACGCAGCATGTTCATGTCGTTCCTAAATGAGCTTTTATGTCTCTCCCCTCACCACAAATCAGATTCTTCTGAGGAGTTCCCAGTACATTATCCTTTCCCCTGTGTAATTACCTTAACAAGCTCCAGCTGTTTTTATTCTCAGAAGGTTTACTCCCTGATGTACTGCTGCCTACCCCCTTCGTAAGTGCAGGTCCTAAATGAGCTTTCTTCTCTATTCCCTCACCACAATCCAGATTCTTTTGGGGAATTACCAGTACAGTAACCATACCAGGAAGTACTTAATTTATTAAGCTACTGCTTTTCTTAATCTCAGTGGAGATAGTTACTGATAAACAGCTACCTAAGCAGCATGTTCATATCGTTCATAAATGAGCTTTTATCTCTCTCCACTCACCACAAATCAGATTCTTCTTAGGAGTTCCCAGTACATTATCCTTTCCCCTGTGAAATTACCTTAACAAGCTCCAGCTGTTTTTATTCTCAGAAGGTTTACTCCCTGATATACAGCTGCCTATCCCCTTCGTAAGTGCAGGTCCTAAATGAGCTTTTTTCTCTGTTCCCTCACCACAATCCAGATTCTTTTGGGGAGTTACCAGTACAGTACCCATACCAGGAAGTACTTAATTTATTAAGCTACTGCTTTTCTTAATATCAGTGGTGATATTTACTGATAAACAGCTACCTTCGCAGCATGTACATGTCGTTCCTAAATGAGCTTTTATCTCTCTCCACTCACCACAAATCAGATTCTTCTGAGGAGTTCCCAGTACATTATCCTTTCCCCTGTGTAATTACCTTAATAAGCTCCAGATGTTTTTATTCTCAGAAGGTTTACTCCCTGATATACAGCTGCCTACCCCCTTCGTCAGTGCATGTCCTAAATGAGCTTTTTTCTCTCTTCCCTCACCACAATCCAGATTCTTTTGGGGAGTTACCAGTACAGTACCCATACCAGGAAGTACTTAATTTATTAAGCTACTGCTTTTCTTAATCTCAGTGGAGATATTTACTGATAAACAGCTACCTACGCAGCATGTTCATGTCGTTCCTAAATGAGCTTTTATCTCTCTCCCCTCACCTCAAATCAGATTCTTCTGAGGAGTTCCCGGTACATTATCCTTTCCCCTGTGTAATTACCTTAACAAGCTCCAGCTGTTTTTATTCTCAGAAGGTTTACTCCCTGATATACAGCTGCCTACCCCCTTCGTAAGTGCAGGTCCTAAATGAGCTTTTTTCTCTGTTCCCTCACCACAATCCAGATTCTTTTGGGGAGTTACCAGTACAGTAACCATACCAGGAAGTACTTAATTTATTAAGCTACTGCTTTTCTTAATCTCAGTGGAGATATTTACTGATAAACAGCTACCTATGCAGCATGTTCATGTCGTTCCTAAATGAGCTTTTATCTCTCTCCCCTCAGCACAAATAAGATTCTTCTGAGGAGTTCCCAGTACATTATCCTTTCCCCTGTGTAATTACCTTAAAAAGCTCCAGCTGTTTTTATTCTCTGAAGGTTTACTCCCTGATATACTGCTGCCTACCCCCTTCTTAAGTGTAGGTCCTAAATGAGCTTTTTTCTCTGTTCCCTCACCACAATCCAGATTCTTTTGGGGAGTTACCAGTACAGTAACCATACAAGGAAGTACTTAATTTATTAAGCTACTGCTTTTCTTAATCTTAGTGGAGATATTTACTGATAAACAGCTACGTACGCAGCATGTTCATGTCGTTCCTAAATGAGCTATTATCTCTCTCCCCTCACCACAAATCAGATTCTTCTGAGGAGTTCCCAGTACACTATCCTTTCCCCTGTGTAATTACCTTAACAAGCTCCAGCTGGTTTTATTCTCAGAAGGTTTACTCCCTGATATACAGCTGCCTACCCCCTTACTAATTGCAGGTCCTAAATGAGCTTTTTTCTCTGTCCCCTCACCACAATCCAGATTCAATTGGGGAGTTAACAGTACAGTAACCATACCAGGAAGTACTTAATTTATTAAGCTACTGCTTTTCTTAATCTCAGTGGAGATATTTACTGATAAACAGCTACCTACGCAGCATGTTCATGTCGTTCCTAAATGAGCTTTTATATCTCTTCCCTCACCACGAATCAGATTCAAATGAGGAGTTCCCAGTACATTATCCTTTCCATTGTGTAATTACCTTAACAAGCTCCAGCTGTTTTTATTCTCAGAAGGTCTACTCCCTGATATACTGCTGCCTACCCCCTTCATATGTGCAGGTCCTAAATGAGCTTTTTTCTCTGTTCCCTCACCACAATCCAGATTCTTTTGTGGAGTAACCAGTACAGGAACCATACCAGGAAGAACTTAATTTATTAAGCTACTACTTTTCTTAATCTCAGTGGAGATATTTACTGATAAACAGCTACGTACGCAGCATGTTCATGTCGTTCCTAAATGAGCTTTTATCTCTCTCCCCTCACCACAAATCAGATTCTTCTGAGGAGTTCCCAGTACATTATCCTTTCCCCTGTGTAATTACCTTAACAAGCTCCCGCTGTTTTTATTCTCAGAAGGTTTACTCCCTGATATACAACTGCCTAACCCCTTCGTAAGTGCAGGTCCTAAATGAGCTTTTTTCTCTGTTCCCTCACCACAATCCAGATTCTTTTGGGGAGTTACCAGTACAGTAACCATACCAGGAAGTACTTAATTTATTAACTACTGCTTTTCTTAATCTCAGTGGAGATATTTACTGATAAACAGCTACCTACGCAGCATGTTCATGTCGTTCCTAAATGAGCTTTTATCTCTCTCCCCTCACCACAAATCAGATTCTTCTGAGGAGTTCCCAGTACATTATCCTTTCCCCTGTGTAATTACCTTAACAAGCTCCAGCTGTTTTTATTCTCAGAAGGTTTACTCCCTGATATACAACTGCCTACCCCCTTCGTAAGTGCAGGTCCTAAATGAGCTTTTTTTCTCTGTTCCCTCAGCACAATCCAGATTCTTTTGGGGAGTGACCAGTACAGTAACCATACCATGAAGTACTTAATTTCTTAAGCTACTGCTTTTCTTAATCTCAGTGGAGATATTTACTGATAAACAGCTACCTACGCAGCATGTTCATGTCGTTCCTAAATGAGCTTTTATCTCTCTCCCCTCACCACGAATCAGATTCTTCTGAGGAGTTCCCGGTACATTATCCTTCTCTCCTGTGTAATTACCTTAACAAGCTCCAGCTGTTTTTATTCTCAGAAGGTTTACTCCCTGATATACTGCTGCCTACCCCCCTTCTTAAGTGCAAGTCCTAAATGAGCTTTTTTCTCTGTTCCCTCACCACAATCCAGATTCTTTTGGGGAGTTACCGGTACAGTAAACATACCAGGAAGTACTTAATTTCTTAAGCTACTGCTTTTCTTAATCTCAGTGGAGATATTTACTGATAAACAGCTACCTACGCAGCATGTTCATGTCGTTCCTAAATGAGCTTTTATCTCTCCTCCCCTCACCACTAATCAGATTTTTCTGAGGAGTTCCCAGTACATTATCCTTTCCCCTGTGTAATTACCATAACAAGTTCCAGCTGTTGTTATTCTCAGAAGGTTTACTACCTGATATACAGCTGCCTACCCCCTTCGTAAGTGCAGGTCCTAAATGAGCTTTTTTCTCTGTTCCCTCACCACAATCCAGATTCTTTTGGGGAGTTACCAGTACAGTAACCATACCAGGAAGTACTTAATTTATTAAGCTACTGCTTTTCTTAATCTCAGTGGATATATTTACTGATAAACAGCTACCTACGCAGCATGTTCATGTCGTTCTTAAATGACCTTTAATCTCTCCCCCCTCACCACAAATCAGATTCTTCTGAGGAGTTCCCAGTACATTATCCTTTCCCCTGTGTAATTACCTTAACAAGCTCCAGCTGTTTTTATTCTCAGAAGGTTTACTCCCTAATATACAGCTGCCTACCACCTTTCGTAAGTAAAGGTCTTAAATGAGCTTTTTTTCTCTGTTCCCTCACCACAATAGAGATTCTTTTGGGGAGTTAGCAGTACTGTAACCATACCAGGAAGTACTTAATTTTATTAAGCTACTGCTTTTCTTAATCTTAGTGGAGATATTTACTGATAAACAGCAACGTACGCAGCATGTTCATGTCGTTCCTAAATGAGCGTTTATCTCTCTCCCCTCACCGCAAATCAGATTCTTCTGAGGAGTTCCCAGTACATTATCCTTTCCCCTGTGTAATTACCTTAACAAGCTCCAGCTGTTTGTATTCTCAGAAGGTTTACTCCCTGATATACAGCCGTCTACCCCCTTCGTAAAT
>NW_025956827.1:0-43408 GCF_023159225.1 Perognathus longimembris pacificus | reverse complement strand
CTCTGTTCCCTCACCACAATCCAGATTCTTTTGGGGAGTTGCCAGTACAGTAACCATACCAGGAAGTACTCAATTTATTAAGCTACTGCTTTTCTTAATCTCAGTGGAGATATTTACTGATAAACAGCTACCTACGCAGCATGTTCATGTCGTTCCTAAATGAGCTTTTATCTCTCTCCCCTCACCACAAATCAGATTCTTCTGAGGAGTTCCCAGTACATTATCCTTTCTCCTGTGTAATTACCTTAACAAGCTCCAGCTGTTTTTATTCTCATAAGGTTTACTCCCTGATATACAGCTGCCTACCCCCTTCGTAAGTGCAGGTCCTGAATGAGCTTTTTTCTCTGTTCCCTCACCACAATCCAGATTCTTTTGGGAGTTACCAGTACAGTAACCACCAGGAAGTACTTAATTTTATTAAGCTACTGCTTTTCTTAATCTCAGTGGAGATATTTACTGATAAACAGCTACCTACGTAGCATGTTCATGTCATTCCTAAAAGACGTTTTTATCTCTCTCCCCTCACCACAAATCAGATTCGTCTGAGGAGTTCCCAGTACATTATCCTTTCCCCTTTGTAATTACCTTAACAAGCTCCAGCTGTTTTTATTCTCAGAAGGTTTACTCCCTGATATACAGCTGACTACCCCCTTCGTAAGTGCAGGTCCTAAATGAGCTTTTTTCTCTGTTCCCTCACCAAAATCCAGATTCTTTTAGGGAGTTATCAGTACAGTAACCATACCAGGAAGTACTTAATTTATTAAGCTACTGCTTTTCTTAATCTGAGTGGAGATATTTACTGATAATCAGCTACCTACGCAGCATGTTAATGTCGTTCCTAAAGGAGCTTTTATCTCTCTCCCCTCACCACAAATCAGATTCTTCTGAGGAGTTCCCAGTACATTATCCTTTCCCCTGTGTAATTACCTTAACAAGCTCCAGCTGTTTTTATTCTCAGAAGGTTTACTCCCTGATATACAGCTGCCTACCCCCTTCGTAAGTGCAGGTCCTAAATGAGATTTTTTCTCTGTTCCCTCACGACAATCCAGATTCTTTTGGGGAGTTACCAGTACAGTAACCATACCAGGAAGTACTTAATTTATTAAGCTACTGCTTTTCTTAATCTCAGTGGAGATATTTACTGATAAACAGCTACCTACGCAGCATGTTCATGTCGTTCCTAAATGAGCTTTTATCTCTCTCCCCTCACCACAAATCAGATTCTTCTGAGGAGTTCCCAGTACTTTATCGTTTCCCCTGTGTAATTACCTTAACAAGCTCCAGCTGTTTTTATTCTCAGAAGGTTTACTCCCTGATATACAGCTGCCTACCCCCTTTGTAAGTGCAGGTCCTAAATGAGCTTTTTTCTCTGTTCCCTCACCACAATCCAGATTCTTTTGGGGAGTTGCCAGTACAGTAACCATACCAGGAAGTACTCAATTTATTAAGCTACTGCTTTTCTTAATCTCAGTGGAGATATTTACTGATAAACAGCTACCTACGCAGCATGTTCATGTCGTTCCTAAATGAGCTTTTATCTCTCTCCCCTCACCACAAATCAGATTCTTCTGAGGAGTTCCCAGTACATTATCCTTTCTCCTGTGTAATTACCTTAACAAGCTCCAGCTGTTTTTTATTCTCATAAGGTTTACTCCCCTGATATACAGCTGCCTACCCCCTTCGTAAGTGCAGGTCCTGAATGAGCTTTTTTCTCTGTTCCCTCACCACAATCCAGATTCTTTTGGGAGTTACCAGTACAGTAACCACCAGGAAGTACTTAATTTATTAAGCTACTGCTTTTCTTAATCTCAGTGGAGATATTTACTGATAAACAGCTACATACGTAGCATGTTCATGTCATTCCTAAAAGACCTTTTATCTCTCTCCCCTCACCACAAATCAGATTCGTCTGAGGAGTTCCCAGTACATTATCCTTTCCCCTTTGTAATTACCTTAACAAGCTCCAGCTGTTTTTATTCTCAGAAGGTTTACTCCCTGATATACAGCTGACTACCCCCTTCGTAAGTGCAGGTCCTAAATGAGCTTTTTTCTCTGTTCCCTCACCAAAATCCAGATTCTTTTAGGGAGTTATCAGTACAGTAACCATACCAGGAAGTACTTAATTTATTAAGCTACTGCTTTTCTTAATCTGAGTGGAGATATTTACTGATAATCAGCTACCTACGCAGCATGTTAATGTCGTTCCTAAAGGAGCTTTTATCTCTCTCCCCTCACCACAAATCAGATTCTTCTGAGGAGTTCCCAGTACATTATCCTTTCCCCTGTGTAATTACCTTAACAAGCTCCAGCTGTTTTTATTCTCAGAAGGTTTACTCCCTGATATACAGCTGCCTACCCCCTTCGTAAGTGCAGGTCCTAAATGAGATTTTTTCTCTGTTCCCTCACGACAATCCAGATTCTTTTGGGGAGTTACCAGTACAGTAACCATACCAGGAAGTACTTAATTTATTAAGCTACTGCTTTTCTTAATCTCAGTGGAGATATTTACTGATAAACAGCTACCTACGCAGCATGTTCATGTCGTTCCTAAATGAGCTTTTATCTCTCTCCCTCACCACAAATCAGATTCTTCTGAGGAGTTCCCAGTACTTTATCGTTTCCCCTGTGTAATTACCTTAACAATCTCCAGCTGTTTTTATTCTCAGAAGGTTTACTCCCTGATATACAGCTGCCTACCCCCTTCGTAAGTGCAGGTCCTAAATGAGCTTTGTTCTCTGTTCCCTCACCACAATCCAGATTCTTTTGGGAGTTACAAGTACAGTAACCATACCAGGAAGTACTTAATTTATTAAGCTACTGCTTTTCTTAATCTCAGTGGAGATATTTACTGATAAACAGCTACCTACGCAGCATGTTCATGTCGTTCCTAAATGAGCTTTTATCTCTCTCCCCTCACCACAAATCAGATTCTTCTGAGGAGTTCCCAGTACTTTATCGTTTCCCCTGTGTAATTACCTTAACAAGCTCCAGCTGTTTTTATTCTCAGAAGGTTTACTCCCTGATATACAGCTGCCTACCCCTTTCGTAAGTGCAGGTCCTAAATGAGCTTTGTTCTCTGTTCCCTCCCCACAATCCAGATTCTTTGGGAGTTACAAGTACAGTAACCATACCAGGAAGTACTTAAATTATTAAGCTACTGCTTTTCTTAATCTCAGTGGAGATATTTACTGATAAACAGCTAACTACGCAGGCATGTTCATGTCGTTCCTAAATGAGCTTTTATGTCTCTCCCCTCACCACAAATCAGATTCTTCTGAGGAGTTCCCAGTACATTATGCTTTCCCCTGTGTAATTACCTTAACAAGCTCCAGCTGTTTTTATTCTCAGAAGGTTTACTCCCTGATATACAGCTGCCTACACCCTTCGTAAGTGCAGTTCCTAAATGAGCTTTTTTCTCTGTTCCCTCACCACAATCCAGATTCTTTTGGGGAGTTACCAGTACAGTAACCATACCAGGAAGTACTTAATTTATTAAGCTACTGCTTTTTTTAATCTCAGTGGAGATATTTACTGAGAAACAGCTACATACGCAGCAGGTTCATGTCGTTCAAAAATGAGCTTTTATCTCTCTCCCCTCACCACAAATCAGATTCTTCTGAGGCGTTCCCCGTACATTATCCTGTCCCCTGTGTAATTACCTTAACAAGCTCCAGCTGTTTTTTATTCTCAGAAGGTTTACTCCCTGATATACAGCTGCCTACCCCCTTCGTAAGTTCAGGTCCTAAATGAGCTTTTTTCTCTGTTCCCTCACCACAATCCAGATTCTTTTGGGGAGTTACCAGTACAGTATCCATACCAGGAAGTACTAAATTTATTAAGCTACTGCTTTTCTTAATCTGAGTGGAGATATTTGCTGATAAACAGGTACGTATGCAGCATGTTCATGTCGTTCCTAAATGAGCTTTTATCTCTCTCCCCTCACCAAAAATCAGATTCTTCTGAGGAGTTCCCAGTACATTATCCTTTCCCCTGTGTAATTACCTTAACAAGCTCCAGCTGTTTTTATTCTCAGAAGGTTTACTCCCTGATATACAGCTGCCTACCCCCTTCGAAAGTGCAGGTCCTAAGTGAGCTTTTTTCTCTGTTCCCTCACCACAATCAAGATTCTTTTGGGGAGTTACCAGTACAGTAACCATACCAGGAAGTACTTAATTTATTAAGCAACTGCTTTTCTTAATCTCAGTGGAGATATTTACTGATAAACAGCTACGTACGCAGCATGTTCATGTCGTTCCTAAATGAGCTTTTATCTCTCTCCCCTCACCACAAATCAGATTCTTCTGAGGAGTTCCCAGTACTTTATCGTTCCCCTGTGTAATTACCTTAACAAGCTCCAGCTGTTTTTATTCTCAGAAGGTTTACTCCCTGATATACAGCTGCCTACCCCTTTCGTAAGTGCAGGTCCTAAATGAGCTTTGTTCTCTGTTCCCTCCCACAATCCAGATTCTTTTGGGAGTTACAAGTACAGTAACCATACCAGGAAGTACTTAAATTATTAAGCTACTGCTTTTCTTAATCTCAGTGGAGATATTTACTGATAAACAGCTAACTACGCAGCATGTTCATGTCGTTCCTAAATGAGCTTTTATGTCTCTCCCCTCACCACAAATCAGATTCTTCTGAGGAGTTCCCAGTACATTATGCTTTCCCCTGTGTAATTACCTTAACAAGCTCCAGCTGTTTTTATTCTCAGAAGGTTTACTCCCTGATATACAGCTGCCT
This sequence comes from Perognathus longimembris pacificus, assembly GCF_023159225.1. Taxonomy (NCBI): domain Eukaryota; kingdom Metazoa; phylum Chordata; class Mammalia; order Rodentia; family Heteromyidae; genus Perognathus; species Perognathus longimembris. The sequence continues at coordinate 38,665 of NW_025956827.1, read as the reverse complement.
ACACCCTTCGTAAGTGCAGTTCCTAAATGAGCTTTTTTCTCTGTTCCCTCACCACAATCCAGATTCTTTTGGGGAGTTACCAGTACAGTAACCATACCAGGAAGTACTTAATTTATTAAGCTACTGCTTTTTTAATCTCAGTGGAGATATTTACTGATAAACAGCTACATACGCAGCAGGTTCATGTCGTTCAAAAATGAGCTTTTATCTCTCTCCCCTCACCACAAATCAGATTCTTCTGAGGCGTTCCCCGTACATTATCCTGTCCCCTGTGTAATTACCTTAACAAGCTCCAGCTGTTTTTATTCTCAGAAGGTTTACTCCCTGATATACAGCTGCCTACCCCCTTCGTAAGTTCAGGTCCTAAATGAGCTTTTTTCTCTGTTCCCTCACCACAATCCAGATTCTTTTGGGAGTTACCAGTACAGTATCCATACCAGGAAGTACTAAATTTATTAAGCTACTGCTTTTCTTAATCTGAGTGGAGATATTTGCTGATAAACAGGTACGTATGCAGCATGTTCATGTCGTTCCTAAATGAGCTTTTATCTCTCTCCCCTCACCAAAAATCAGATTCTTCTGAGGAGTTCCCAGTACATTATCCTTTCCCCTGTGTAATTACCTTAACAAGCTCCAGCTGTTTTTATTCTCAGAAGGTTTACTCCCTGATATACAGCTGCCTACCCCCTTCGAAAGTGCAGGTCCTAAGTGAGCTTTTTTCTCTGTTCCCTCACCACAATCAAGATTCTTTTAGGGAGTTACCAGTACAGTAACCATACCAGGAAGTACTTAATTTATTAAGCAACTGCTTTTCTTAATCTCAGTGGAGATATTTACTGATAAACAGCTACGTACGCAGCATGTTCATGTCGTTCCTAAATGAGCTGTTTTCTCTGTTCCCTCACCACAATCCAGATTCTTTTGGGGAGTTACCAGTACAGTATCCATACCACGAAGTACTTAGTTTATTAAGCTACTGCTTTTCTTAATCTCAGTGGAGATATTTACTGATAAACAGCTACCTAGGCAGCATGTGCATGTCGTTCCTAAATGAGCTTTTATCTCTCTCCCCTCACCACAAATCAGATTCTTCTGAGGAGTTCCCAGTACATTATCCTTTCCCCTGTGTAATTACCTTAACAAGCTCCAGCTGTTTTTATTCTCAGAAGGTTTACTCCCTGATATACAGCTGCCTACCCCCTTCGTAAGTGCAGGTCCTAAATGAGCTTTTTTCTCTGTTCCCTCACCACAATCCAGATTCTTTTGGGGAGTTACCAGTACAGTAACCATACACGGAAGTAGTGAATTTATTAAGCTACTGGTTTTCTTAATCTCAGTGGAGATATTTACTGATAAACAGCTACCTACGCAGCATGTTCATATCGTTCCTAAATGAGCTTTTATCTCTCTCCCCTCACCACAAATCAGATTCTTCTGAGGAGTTCCCAGTACATTATCCTGTCCCCTGTGTAATTACCTTAACAAGCTCCAGCTGTTTTTATTCTCAGAAGGTTTACACCCTGATATACAGCTGCCTACCCCATTCTTAAGTGCAGGTCCTAAATGAGCTTTTTTCTCTGTTCCCTCACCACAATCCAGATTCTTTTGGGGAGTTACCAGTACAGTATCCATACCAGGAAGTACTTAATTTATTAAGCAACTGCTTTTCTTAATCTGAGTGGAGATATTTGCTGATAAACAGCTACGTACGCAGCATGTTCATGTCGTTCCTAAATGAGCTGTTTTCTCTGTTCCCTCACCACAATCCAGATTCTTTTGGGGATTTACCAGTACAGTATCCATACCAGGAAGTACTTAGTTTATTAAGCTACTGCTTTTCTTAATCTCAGTGGAGATATTTACTGATAAACAGCTACCTACGCAGCATGTTCATGTCGTTCCTAAATGAGCTTTTATCTCTCTCCCCTCACCACAAATCAGATTCTTCTGAGGAGTTCCCAGTACATTATACGTTTCCCAATGTAATTACCTTAACAAGCTCCAGCTGTTTTTATTCTCAGAAGCGATACTCCCTGATATACAGCTGCCTACCCCCTTCGTAAGCGCAGGTCCTAAATGAGCTTTTTTCTCTGTTCCCTCACCACAATCCAGATTCTTTTGGAGAGTTACCAGTACAGTATCCATACCAGGAAGTACTTAATTCATTAAGCTACTGCTTTTCTTAATCTGAGTGGAGATATTTGCTGAAAAACAGCTACGTATGCAGCATGTTCATGTCGTTCATAAATGAGCTTTTATGTCTCTCCCCTCACCACAAATCAGATTCTTCTGAGGAGTTCCCAGTACATTATCCTGTCCCCTGTGTAATTACCTTAACAAGCTCCAGCCGTTTTTATTCTCAGAAGTTTTACTCCCTGATATACAGCTGGCTACCCCCCTTCGTAAGTGCAGGTCCTAAATGAGCTTTTTTCTCTGATCCCTCACCACAATCCAGATTATTTTGGGGAGTTCCCAGTACAGTAACCATACCAGGAAGTACTTAATTTATTAAGCTACTGCTTTTCTTTTTTTTTTTTTTTTGGCCAGTCCTGGAACTTGGATTCAAGGCCTGAGCACTGTCCCTGGCTTCTTTTTGCTCAAGGCTAGCACTCTGCCACTTGAGCCGTAGCGCCACTTCTGGCCATTTTCTGTATATGTGGTGCTGGGGAATCGAACCCAGTGCCTCATGTATACGAGGCAGGCACTCTTGCCACTAGGCCATATCCCCAGCCAAGCTACTGCTTTTCTTAATCTCAGTGGAGATATTTACTGATAAACAGCTACCTACGCAGCATGTTCATGTCGTTCCTAAATGAGCTTTTATCTCTCTCCCATCACCACAAATCAGATTCTTCTGAGGATTTCCCACTACATTATCCTTTCCCCTGTGTAATTACCTTAACATGCTCCAGCTGTTTTTATTCTCAGAAGGTTTACTCCCTGATATACTGCTCCCTTCCCCTTCGTAAGTGCAGGTCCTAAATGAGCTTTTTTCTCTCTCCCCTCAACACAAATCAGATTCTTCTGAGGAGTTCCCAGTACATTATCCTTTTCCCTCTGTAATTACCTTAACAAGCTCCAGCTGTTTTTATTCTCAGAAGCGATACTCCCTGATATACAGCTGCCTACCCCCTTCGTAAGTGCAGGTCCTAAATGAGCTTTTTTCTCTGTTCCCTCACCACAATCCAGATTCTTTTGGAGAGTTACCAGTACAGTATCCATACCAGGAAGTACTTAATTCATTAAGCTACTGCTTTTCTTAATCTGAGTGGAGATATTTGCTGAAAAACAGCTACGTATGCAGCATGTTCATGTCGTTCATAAATGAGCTTTTATGTCTCTCCCCTCACCACAAATCAGATTCTTCTGAGGAGTTCCCAGTACATTATCCTGTCCCCTGTGTAATTACATTAACAAGCTCCAGCTGTTTTTATTCTCAGAAGGTTTACTCCCTGATATACAGCTGGCTACCCCCTTCGTAAGTGCAGGTCCTAAATGAGCTTTTTTCTCTGATCCCTCACCACAATCCAGATTATTTTGGGAAGTTACCAGTACAGTAACCATACCAGGAAGTACTTAATTTATTAAGCTACTGCTTTTCTTTTTTTTTTTTTTTTGGCCAGTCCTGGAACTTGGACTCAAGGCCTGAGCACTGTCCCTGGCTTCTTTTTGCTCAAGGCTAGCACTCTGCCACTTGAGCCGCAGCGCCACTTCTGGCTATTTTCTGTATATGTGGTGCTGGGGAATCGAACCCAGTGCCTCATGTATACGAGGCAGGCACTCTTGCCACTAAGCCATATCCCCAGCCAAGCTACTGCTTTTCTTAATCTCAGTGGAGATATTTACTGAAAAACAGCTACCTACGCAGCATGTTCATGTCGTTCCTAAATGAGCTTTTATCTCTGTCCCATCACCAAAAATCAGATTCTTCTGAGGATTTCCCACTACATTATCCTTTCCCCTGTGTAATTACCTTAACATGCTCCAGCTGTTTTTATTCTCAGAAGGTTTACTCCCTGATATACTGCTCCCTACCCCCTTAGTAAGTGCAGGTCCTAAATGAGCTTTTTTCTGTCTCCCCTCAACACAAATCAGATTCTTCTGATGAGTTCCCAGTACATTATCCTTTCCCCTGTGTAATTACCTTAACATGCTCCAGCTGTTTTTATTCTCAGAAGGTTTACTCCCTGATATACAGCTGCCTACCCCCTTCGTAAGTGCAGGTCCTAAATGAGCTTTTTTCTCTGTTCCCTCACCACAATCCAGATTCTTTTGGGGAGTTACAAGTAAAGTAAACATACCAGTAAGTACTTAATTTATTAAGCTACTGTTTTCTTAATCTCAGTGGAGATATTTACTGTTAAACTGCTACCTACGCAGCATGTTCATGTCGTTCCTAAATGAGCTTTTATCTCTCTCCCCTCACCACAAATCAGATTCTTCTGAGAAGTTCCCAGTACATTATCCTTTCCACTGTGTAATTAACTTAACAAGCTCCAGCTGTTTTTATTCTCAGAAGGTTTACTCCCTGATATACAGCTGCCTACCCCCTTCGTAAGTGCAGGTCCTAAATGAGCTTTTTTCTCTGTTCCCTCACCACAATCCAGATTCTTTTGGGGAGTTACCAGTACAGTAACCATACCAGGAAGTACTTAATTTATTAAGCTACTGCTTTTCTTAATCTCAGTGGAGATATTTACTGATATACAGCTACCTACGCAGCATGTTCATGTCGTTCCTAAATGAGCTTTTATCTCTCTCCCCTCACCACAAATCAGATTCTTCTGATTAGTTCCCAGTACATTGTCCTTTCCAATGTGTAATTAGCTTAACAAGCTCCAGCTGTTTTTATTCTCAGAAGGTTTACTTCCTGAAATACTGCTGCATACCCCCTTCGTCAGTGCAGGTCCTAAATGAGCTTTTTTCTCTGTTCCCTCACCACAATCCAGATTCTTTTGGGGAGTTACCAGTACAGTAACCATACCAGGAAGTACTTAATTTATTAAGCTACTGCTTTTCTTAATCTAAGTGGAGATATTTACTGATAAACAGCTACGTACGCAGCATGTTCATGTCGTTCCTAAATGAGCTTGTATCTCCCGCCCCTCACCACAAATCAGATTCTTCTGAGGAATTCCCAGTACATTATCCTTTCCCCTGTGTAATTACCTTAACAATCCCCAGCTGTTTTTATTCTCAGAAGTTTTACTCCCTGATATACAGCTGCCTACCCCCTTCGTAAGTGCAGGTCCTAAATGAGCTTTATTCTCTGTTCCCTCACCGCAATCCAGATTCTTTTGGGGAGTTACCAGTACAGTAACCATACCAGGAAGTACTGAATTTATTAAGCTACTGCTTTTCTTAATATCAGTGGAGATATTTACTGATAAACAGCTACCTACGCAGCATATTCATGTCGTTCGTAAATGAGCTTTTATCTCTCTCCCCTCACCACTAATCAGATTCTTCTGAGGAGTTCCCAGTAGATTATCCTTTCCCTTGTGTAATTACCTTAACATGCTCCAGCTGTTTTTATTCTCAGAAGGTTTACTCCCTGATATACTGCTGCCTACCCCCTTCGTAAGTGCAGGTCCTAAATGAGCTTTATTCTCTGTTCCCTCACCACAATCCAGATTCTTTTGGGGAGTTACCAGTACAGGAACCATACCAGGATGTACTTAATTTATTAAGCTACTGCTTTTCTTAATCTCAGTGGAGATATTTACTGATAAACAGCTAATTACGCAGCATGTTCATGTCGTTCCTAAATGAGGTTTTATCTCTCTCCCCTCACCAAAAATCAGATTCTTCTGAGGAGTTCCCAGTACATTATCCTTTCCCTTGTGTAATTACCTTAACATGCTCCAGCTGTTTTTATTCTCAGAAGGTTTAATCCCTGATATACTGCTGCCTACCCCCTTCGTAAGTGCAGGTCCTAAATGAGCTTTTTTCTCTGTCCCCTCACCACAATCCAGATTCTTTTGGGGAGTTACCAGTACAGTAAACATACCAGGAAGTACTTAATTTATTAAGCTACTGCTTTTCTTAATCTCAGTGGAGATATTTACTGATAAACAGCTACCTACGCAGCATGTTCATGTCGTTCCTAAATGAGCTTTTATCTCTCTACCTTCACCACAAATCAGATTCTTCTGAGGAGTTCCCAGTACATTATCCTTTCCCCTGTGTAATTACCTTAACAAGCTCCAGCTGTTTTTATTCTCAGAAGGTTTACTCCCTGATATACAGCTGCCTACCCCCTTCGTAAGTGCAGGTCCTAAATGATCTTTTTTCTCTGTTCCCTCACCACAATCCAGATTCTTTTTGGGAGTTACCAGTACAGTAACCATACCAGGAAGTACTTAATTTATTAAGCTACTGCTTTTCTTAATCTCAGTGGAGATATTTACTGATAAACAGCTACCTACGCAGCATGTTCATGTCGTTCCTAAATGAGCTTTTATCTCTCTCCCCTCACCACAAATCAGATTCTTCTGAGGAGTTCCCAGACATTATCCTTTCCCCTGTGTAATTACCTTAACAAGCTCCAGCTGTTTTTATTCTCAGAAGGTTTACTCCCTTATATACAGCTGCTTACCCCCTTCGAAAATGCAGGTCCTAAATGAGATTTTTTCTCTGTTCCCTCACCACAATCCAGACTATTTTGGGGAGTTACCAGTACAGTAACCATACCAGGAAGTACTTAATTTATTAAGCTACTGTTTTTCTTAATCTCAGTGGAGATATTTACTGATAAACAGCTACCTACGCAGCATGTACATGTCGTTCCTAAATGAGCTTTTATCTCTCTCCCCTCACCACAAATCAGATTCTTCTGAATTGTTCCCAGTACATTATCCTTTCCCCTGTGTAATAACCTTAACAAGCTCCAGCTGTTTTTATTCTGAGAAGGTTTACTCCCTGATATACAGCTGCCTACACCCTTCGTAAGTGCAGGTCCTTAATGAACTTTTTTCTCTGTTCCCTCACCACAATCCAGATTCTTTTGGGGAGTTACCAGTACAGTAACCATACCAGGAAGTACTTAATTTATTAAGCTACTGCTTTTCTTAATCTCGGTGGAGATATTTACTGATAAACAGCTACCTACGCAGCATGTTCATGTCGTTCCTAAATGAGGTTTTATCTCTCTCCCCTCACCACAAATCAGATTCTTCTGAGGAGTTCCCAGTACATTATCCTTTCCCCTGTGTAATTACCTTAACAAGCTCCAGCTGTTTTTATTCTCAGAAGGTTTACTCCCTGATATAGAGATGCCTATCCCCTTCGTAAGTGCAGGTCCTAAATGAGCTTTTTTCTCTGTTCCCTCACCACAATCCAGATTCTTTTGGGGAGTTACCAGTACAGTAACCATACCAGGAAGTACTTAGTTTATTGAGCTACTGCTTTTCTTAAACTCAGTGGAGATATTTACTGATAAACAGCTACCTACGCAGCATGTTCATGTCGTTCGTAAATGAGCTTTTATCTCTCTCCCCTCACCACAAATCAGATTCTTCTGAGGAGTTCCCAGTACATTATCCTTTCCCCTGTGTAATTACCTTAACAAGCTCCAGCTGTTTTTATTCTCACAAGGTTTACTCCCTGATATTCAGCTGCCTACCCACTTCGTAAGTGAAGGTCCTAAATGAGCTTTTTTCTCTGTTCCCTCACCACAATCCAGATTCTTTTGGGGAGTTACCAGTACAGTAACCATACCAGGAAGTACTTAATTTATTAAGCTACTGCTTTTCTTAATCTCAGTGGAGATATTTACTGATAAACAGCTACCTATGCAGCATGTTCATGTCGTTCCTAAATGAGCTTTTATCTCTCTCCCCTCACCACAAATCAGATTCTTCTGAGGAGTTCCCAGTACATTATCCTTTCCCCTGTGTAATTACCTTAACAAGCTCCAGCTGTTTTTATTCTCAGAAGGTTTACTCCCCGATATACAGCTGCCTACCCTCTTCGTAAGTGCAGGTCATAAATGAGCTTTTTTCTCGGTTCCCTCACCACAATCCAGATTCTTTTGGGGAGTTACCAGGACAGTAACCATACCAGGAAGTACTTAATTTATTAAGCTACTGCTTTTCTTAATCTCAGTGGAGATATTTACTGATAAACACCTACGTACGCTGCATGTTCATGTCGTTCCTATATGAGCTTTTATCTCTCTCCCCTCACCACAAATCAGATTCTTCTGAGGAGTTCCCAGTACATTATCCTTTCCCCGGTGTAATTACCTTAACAAGCTCCAGCTGTTTTTATTCTCAGAAGGTTTACTCCCTGATATACAGCTGCCTACCCCCTTCGTAAGTGCTTGTCCTAAATGACCTTTTTTCTCCGTTCCCTCACCACAATCCAGATTCTTTTGGGGAGTTACCAGTACAGGAACCATACCAGGAAGTACTTAATTTATTAATCTACTGCTTTTCTTAATCTCAGTGGAGATATTTACTGATAAACAGCTACCTACGCACCATGTTCATGTCGTTCCTAAATGAGCTTTTATCTCTCTCCCCTCACCACAAATCAGATTCTTCTGAGGAGTTCCCAGTACATTATCCTTTCCCCTGTGTAATTACCTTAACAAGCTCCAGCTGTTTTTATTCTCAGAAGGTTTACTCCCTGATATACAGCTGCCTACCCCCTTCGAAAGTGCAGGTCCTAAATGAGCTTTTTTCTCTGTTCCCTCACCACAATCCAGATTTTTTTGGGGAGTTACCAGTACAATAACCATACCAGGAAGTACTTAGTTTATTAAGCTACTGCTTTTCTTAATCTCAGTGGAGATATTTACTGATAAACAGCTACCTACGCAGCATGTTCATGTAGTTCCTAAATGAGCTTTTATCTCTCTCCCCTCACCACAAATCAGATTCTTCTGAATTGTTCCCAGTACATTATCCTTTCCCCTGTGTAATTACCTTAACAAGCTCCAGCTGTTTTTATTCTCAGAAGTTTTACTCCCTGATATACAGCTGCCTACCCCCTTCATAAGTGCAGGTCCTAAATGAGCTTTTTTCTCTGTTCCCTCACCACAATCCAGATTCTTTTCGGGAGTTACCAGTATAGTAACCATACCAGGAAGTACTTAATTTATTAAGCTACTGCTTTTCTTAATATCAGTGGAGATATTTACTGATAAACAGCTACTTATGCAGCATGTTCATGTCGTTGTTAAATGAGCTTTTATCTCTGTCCCCTCACCACAAATCAGATTCTTCTGAGAGATCCCAGTACATTATCCTTTCCCCTGTGTAATTACCTTAACAAGCTCCAGCTGTTTTTATTCTCAGAAGGTTTACTCCCTGATATACAGCTGCCTACCACCTTCGTAAGTGCAGGTCCTAAATGAGCTTTTTTCTCTGTTCCCTCACCACAATCCAGATTCTTTTGGGGAGTTACCAGTACAGTAACCATACCAGGAAGTACTTAATTTATTAAGCTACTGCTTTTATTAATCTAAGTGGAGATATTTACTGACAAACAGCTACCTACGCAGCATGTTCATGTCGTTCCTAAATGAGCTTTTATCTGTCTCCCCTCACCACAAATCAGATTCTTCTGAGGAGTTCCCAGTACATTATACTTTCCCCTGTGTAATTACCTTAACAAGCTCCAGCTGTTTTTATTCTCAGAAGGTTTAATCCCTGATATACAGCTGCCTACCCCCTTGGTAAGTGCAGGTCCTAAATGAGCTTTTTTATCTGTTCCCTCACCAAAATCCAGATTCTTTTGGGGACTTACCAGTACAGTAACCATACCAGGAAGTACTTAATTTATTAAGCTACTGCTTTTCTTAATCTCAATGGAGATATATAATGATAAACAGCTACCTACGCAGCATGTTCATGTCGTTCCTAAATGAGCTTTCATCTCTCTCTCCTCACCACAAATCAGATTCTTCTGAGGTGTTCCCAGTACATTATCCTTTCCCCTGTGTAATTACCTTAACAAGCTCCAGCTGTTTTTATTCTCAGAAGGTTTACTCCCTGATATACAGCTGCCTACCCCCTTCGTAAGTGCAGGTCGTAAATGAGCTTTTTTCTCTGTACCCTCACCACAATCCAGATTCTTTGGGGAGTTACCAGTACAGTAACTATACAAGGAAGTACTTAATTTATTAAGCTACTACTTTTCTTAATCTCAGTGGAGATATTTACTGATAAACAGCTACTTATGCAACATGCTCATGTCGTTCCTAAATGAGCTTTTATCTCTCTCCCCTCACCACAAATCACATTCTTCTGAGGAGTTCCCAGTACATTATCCTTTCCCCTGTGTAATTACCTTAACAAGCTCCAGCTGTTTTTATTCTCAGAAGGTTTACTCCCTGATATACAGCTGACTACCCCCTTAGAAAGTGCAGGTCCTAAATGAGTTTTTTCTCTGTTCCCTCACCACAATCCAGATTCTTTTGGGGAGTTACCAGTACAGTAACCATACCAGGAAGTACTTAATTTATTAAGCTACTGCTTTTCTTAATCTCAGTTGAGATATTTACTGATAAACAGCTACATACGCAGCATGTTCATGTCGTTCCTAAATGAGCTTTTATCTCTCTCCCCTCACCACAAATCAGATTCTTCTGAATTGTTCCCAGTACATTGTCCTTTCCCCTGTGTAATTACCTTAACAAGCTCCAGCTGTTTTTATTCTCAGAAGTTTTACTCCCTGATATACAGCTGCCTAACCCTTCGTAAGTGCAGGTCCTAAATGAACGTTTTTCTCTGTTCCTTCACCACAATCCAGATTCTTTTGGGGAGTTACCAGTACAGTAACCATACCAGGAAGTACTTAATTTATTAAGCTACTGCTTTTCTTAATGTCAGTGGAGATATTTACTGTTGAACAGCTACCTACGCAGCATGTTCATGTCGTTCCTAAATGAGCTTTTATATCTCTCCCCTCACCACAAATAAGATTCTTCTGAGGAGTTCCCAGTACATTATCCATTCCCCTGTGTAATTACCTTAACAAGCTCCAGCTGTTTTTATTCTCAGAAGGTTTAATCCCTGATATACAGCTGCCTACCCCCTTCGTAAGTGCAGGTCGTAAATGAGCTTTTTTATCTGTTCCCTCACCAAAATCCAGATTCTTTTTGGGATTTACCAGTACAGTAACCATACCAGGAAGTACTTAATTTATTAAGCTACTGCTTTTCTTAATCTCAGTGGAGGTATTTACTGATAAACAGCTACCTACGCAGCATGTTCATGTCGTTCCTAAATGAGCTTTTATCTCTCTCCCCTCACCACAAATCAGATTCTTCTGAAGAGTTCCCATTACATTATCCTTTCCCCTGTGTAATTACCTTAACAAGCTCCAGCTGTTTTTATTCTCAGAAGGTTTACTCCCTGATATACAGCTGCCTACCATCTTCGTAAGTGCAGGTCCTAAATGAGCTTTTTTCTCTGTTCCCTCACCACAATCCAGATTCTTTTGGGGAGTTACCAGGACAGTAACCATACCAGGAAGTACTTAATTTATTAAGCTACTGCTTTTCTTAATCTCAGTGGAGATATTTACTGATAAACACCTACGTACGCAGCATGTTCATGTCGTTCCTAAATGAGCTTTTATCTCTCTCCCCTCACCACAAATCAGATTCTTCTGAGGAGTTCCCAGTACATTATCCTTTCCCCTGTGTAATTACCTTAACAAGCTCCAGCTGTTTTTATTCTCAGAAGGTTTACTCCCTGATATACAGCTGCCTACCCCCTTCGAAAGTGCAGGTCCTAAATGAGCTTTTTTCTCTGTTCCCTCACCACAATCCAGATTCTTTTGGAGAGTTACCAGTACATTACCCATACCAGGAAGTACTTAATTTATTAAGCTACTGCTTTTCTTAATGTCAGTGGAGATATTTACTGATAAACAGCTACCTACGCAGCATGTTCATGTAGTTCCTAAATGAGCTTTTATCTCTCTCCCCTCACCACAAATCAGATTCTTCTGAATTGTTCCCAGTACATTATCCTTTCCTCTGTGTAATTACCTTAACAAGCTCCAGCTGTTTTTATTCTCAGAAGTTTTACTCCCTGATATACAGCTGCCTACCCCCTTCATAAGTGCAGGTCTTAAATGAGCTTTTTTCTCTGTTCCCTCACCACAATCCAGATTCTTTTGGGGAGTTACCAGTACAGTAACCATACCAGGAAGTACTTAATTTATTAAGCTACTGCTTTTCTTAATCTCAGTGGAGGTATTTACTGATAAACAGCTACCTATGCAGCATGTTCATGTCGTTCCTAAATGAGCTTTTATCTCTCTACCCTCACCACAAATCAGATTCTTCTGAGGAGTTCCCAGTACATTATCCTTTCCCCTGTGTAATTACCTTAACAAGCTCCAGCTGTTTTTATTCTCAGAAGGTTTACTCCCCGATATACAGCTGCCTACCCTCTTCGTAAGTGCAGGTCATAAATGAGCTTTTTTCTCGGTTCCCTCACCACAATCCAGATTCTTTTGGGGAGTTACCAGGACAGTAACCATACCAGGAAGTACTTAATTTATTAAGCTACTGCTTTTCTTAATCTCAGTGGAGATATTTACTGATAAACACCTACGTACGCTGCATGTTCATGTCGTTCCTATATGAGCTTTTATCTCTCTCCCCTCACCACAAATCAGATTCTTCTGAGGAGTTCCCAGTACATTATCCTTTCCCCTGTGTAATTACCTTAACAAGCTCCAGCTGTTTTTATTCTCAGAAGGTTTACTCCCTGATATACAGCTGCCTACCCCCTTCGTAAGTGCTGGTCCTAAATGAGCTTTTTTCTCCGTTCCCTCACCACAATCCAGATTCTTTTGGGGAGTTACCAGTACAGGAACCATACCAGGAAGTACTTAATTTATTAATCTACTGCTTTTCTTAATCTCAGTGGAGATATTTACTGATAAACAGCTACCTACGCACCATGTTCATGTCGTTCCTAAATGAGCTTTTATCTCTGTCCCCTCACCACAAATCAGATTCTTCTGAGGAGTTCCCAGTACATTATCCTTTCCCCTGTGTAATTACCTTAACAAGCTCCAGCTGTTTTTATTCTCAGAAGGTTTACTCCGTGATATACAGCTGCCTACCCCCTTCGAAAGTGCAGGTCCTAAATGAGCTTTTTTCTCTGTTCCCTCACCACAATCCAGATTTTTTTGGGGAGTTACCAGTACAATAACCATACCAGGAAGTACTTAGTTTATTAAGCTACTGCTTTTCTTAATCTCAGTGGAGATATTTACTGATAAACAGCTACCTACGCAGCATGTTCATGTAGTTCCTAAATGAGCTTTTATCTCTCTCCCCTCACCACAAATCAGATTCTTCTGAATTGTTCCCAGTACATTATCCTTTCCCCTGTGTAATTACCTTAACAAGCTCCAGCTGTTTTTATTCTCAGAAGTTTTACTCCCTGATATACAGCTGCCTACCCCCTTCATAAGTGCAGGTCCTAAATGAGCTTTTTTCTCTGTTCCCTCACCACAATCCAGATTCTTTTCGGGAGTTACCAGTATAGTAACCATACCAGGAAGTACTTAATTTATTAAGCTACTGCTTTTCTTAATATCAGTGGAGATATTTACTGATAAACAGCTACTTATGCAGCATGTTCATGTCGTTGTTAAATGAGCTTTTATCTCTGTCCCCTCACCACAAATCAGATTCTTCTGAGAGTTCCCAGTACATTATCCTTTCCCCTGTGTAATTACCTTAACAAGCTCCAGCTGTTTTTATTCTCAGAAGGTTTACTCCCTGATATACAGCTGCCTACCACCTTCGTAAGTGCAGGTCCTAAATGAGCTTTTTTCTCTGTTCCCTCACCACAATCCAGATTCTTTTGGGGAGTTACCAGTACAGTAACCATACCAGGAAGTACGTAATTTATTAAGCTACTGCTTTTATTAATCTAAGTGGAGATATTTACTGACAAACAGCTACCTACGCAGCATGTTCATGTCGTTCCTAAATGAGCTTTTATCTGTCTCCCCTCACCACAAATCAGATTCTTCTGAGGAGTTCCCAGTACATTATACTTTCCCCTGTGTAATTACCTTAACAAGCTCCAGCTGCTTTTATTCTCAGAAGGTTTAATCCCTGATATACAGCTGCCTACCCCCTTCGTAAGTGCAGGTCCTAAATGAGCTTTTTTATCTGTTCCCTCACCAAAATCCAGATTCTTTTGGGGACTTACCAGTACAGTAACCATACCAGGAAGTACTTAATTTATTAAGCTACTGCTTTTCTTAATCTCAATGGAGATATATAATGATAAACAGCTACCTACGCAGCATGTTCATGTCGTTCCTAAATGAGCTTTTATCTCTCTCTCCTCACCACAAATCAGATTCTTCTGAGGTGTTCCCAGTACATTATCCTTTCCCCTGTGTAATTACCTTAACAAGCTCCAGCTGTTTTTATTCTCAGAAGGTTTACTCCCTGATATACAGCTCCCTACCCCCTTCGTAAGTGCAGGTCGTAAATGAGCTTTTTTCTCTGTACCCTCACCACAATCCAGATTCTTTGGGGAGTTACCAGTACAGTAACTATACAAGGAAGTACTTAATTTATTAAGCTACTACTTTTCTTAATCTCAGTGGAGATATTTACTGATAAAGAGCTACTTATGCAACATGCTCATGTCGTTCCTAAATGAGCTTTTATCTCTCTCCCCTCACCACAAATCACATTCTTCTGAGGAGTTCCCAGTACATTATCCTTTCCCCTGTGTAATTACCTTAACAAGCTCCAGCTGTTTTTATTCTCAGAAGGTTTACTCCCTGATATACAGCTGCCTACCCCCTTAGAAAGTGCAGGTCCTAAATGAGTTTTTTCTCTGTTCCCTCACCACAATCCAGATTCTTTTGGGGAGTTACCAGTACAGTAACCATACCAGGAAGTACTTAATTTATTAAGCTACTGCTTTTCTTAATCTCAGTTGAGATATTTACTGATAAACAGCTACATACGCAGCATGTTCATGTCGTTCCTAAATGAGCTTTTATCTGTCTCCCCTCACCACAAATCAGATTCTTCTGAATTGTTCCCAGTACATTATCCTTTCCCCTGTGTAATTACCTTAACAAGCTCCAGCTGTTTTTATTCTCAGAAGTTTTACTCCCTGATATACAGCTGCCTAACCCTTCGTAAGTGCAGGTCCTAAATGAACGTTTTTCTCTGTTCCTTCACCACAATCCAGATTCTTTTGGGGAGTTACCAGTACAGTAACCATACCAGGAAGTACTTAATTTATTAAGCTACTGCTTTTCTTAATGTCAGTGGAGATATTTACTGATGAACAGCTACCTACGCAGCATGTTCATGTCGTTCCTAAATGAGCTTTTATATCTCTCCCCTCACCACAAATAAGATTCTTCTGAGGAGTTCCCAGTACATTATCCATTCCCCTGTGTAATTACCTTAACAAGCTCCAGCTGTTTTTATTCTCAGAAGGTTTAATCCCTGATATACAGCTGCCTACCCCCTTCGTAAGTGCAGGTCGTAAATGAGCTTTTTTATCTGTTCCCTCACCAAAATCCAGATTCTTTTTGGGATTTACCAGTACAGTAACCATACCAGGAAGTACTTAATTTATTAAGCTACAGCTTTTCTTAATCTCAGTGGAGGTATTTACTGATAAACAGCTACCTACGCAGCATGTTCATGTCGTTCCTAAATGAGCTTTTATCTCTCTCCCCTCACCACAAATCAGATTCTTCTGAGGAGTTCCCATTACATTATCCTTTCCCCTGTGTAATTACCTTAACAAGCTCCAGCTGTTTTTATTCTCAGAAGGTTTACTCCCTGATATACAGCTGCCTACCATCTTCGTAAGTGCAGGTCCTAAATGAGCTTTTTTCTCTGTTCCCTCACCACAATCCAGATTCTTTTGGGGAGTTACCAGGACAGTAACCATACCAGGAAGTACTTAATTTATTAAGCTACTGCTTTTCTTAATCTCAGTGGAGATATTTACTGATAAACACCTACGTACGCAGCATGTTCATGTCGTTCCTAAATGAGCTTTTATCTCTCTCCGCTCACCACAAATCAGATTCTTCTGAGGAGTTCCCAGTACATTATCCTTTCCCCTGTGTAATTACCTTAACAAGCTCCAGCTGTTTTTATTCTCAGAAGGTTTACTCCCTGATATACAGCTGCCTACCCCCTTCGAAAGTGCAGGTCCTAAATGAGCTTTTTTCTCTGTTCCCTCACCACAATCCAGATTCTTTTGGAGAGTTACCAGTACATTACCCATACCAGGAAGTACTTAATTTATTAAGCTTCTGCTTTTCTTAATGTCAGTGGAGATATTTACTGATAAACAGCTACCTACGCAGCATGTTCATGTAGTTCCTAAATGAGCTTTTATCTCTCTCCCCTCACCACAAATCAGATTCTTCTGAATTGTTCCCAGTACATTATCCTTTCCCCTGTGTAATTACCTTAACAAGCTCCAGCTGTTTTTATTCTCAGAAGTTTTACTCCCTGTTATACAGCTGCCTACCCCCTTCATAAGTGCAGGTCTTAAATGAGCTTTTTTCTCTGTTCCCTCACCACAATCCAGATTCTTTTGGGGAGTTACCAGTACAGTAACCATACCAGGAAGTACTTAATTTATTAAGCTACTGCTTTTCTTAATCTCAGTGGAGGTATTTACTGATAAACAGCTACCTACGCAGCATGTTCATGTCGTTCCTAAATGAGCTTTTATCTCTCTCCCCTCACCACAAATCAGATTCTTCTGAGGAGTTCCCAGTACATTATCCTTTCCCCTGTGTAATTACCTTAACAAGCTCCAGCTGTTTTTATTCTCAGAAGGTTTACTCCCTGATATACAGCTGCCTACCCCCTTCGTAAGTGCAGGTCCTTAATGAGCTTTTTTCTCTGTTCCCTCACCACAATCCAGATTCTTTTGGGGAGTTACCAGGACAGTAACCATACCAGGAAGTACTTAATTTATTAAGCTACTGCTTTTCTTAATCTCAGTGGAGATATTTACTGATAAACACCTACCTACGCAGCATGTTCATGTCGTTCCTAAATGAGCTTTTATCTCTCTCCCCTCACCACAAATCAGATTCTTCTGAGGAGTTCCCAGTACATTATCCTTTCCCCTGTGAAATTACCTTAACAAGCTCCAGCTGTTTTTATTCTCAGAAGTTTTACTCCCTGATATACAGCTGCCTACCCCCTTCGTAAGTGCTGGTCCTAAATGAGCTTTTTTCTCCGTTCCCTCACCACAATCCAGACTATTTTGGGGAGTTACCAGTACAGGAACCATACCAGGAAGTACATAATTTATTAATCTACTGCTTTTCTTAATCTCAGTGGAGATATTTACTGATAAACAGCTACCTACGCAGCATGTTCATGTCGTTCCTAAATGAGCTTTTATCTCTCTCCCCTCACCACAAATCAGATTCTTCTGAGGAGTTCCCAGTACATTATCCTTTCCCCTGTGTAATTACGTTAACAAGCTCCAGCTGTTTTTATTCTCAGAAGGTTTACTCCCTGATATACAGCTGCCTACCCCCTTCGAAAGTGCAGGTCCTAAATGAGCTTTTTTCTCTGTTCCCTCACGACAATCCAGATTCTTTTGGGGAGTTACCAGTACAGTAACCATACCAGGAAGTACTTAATTTATTAAGCTACTGCTTTTCTTAGTCTCAGTGGAGATATTTACTGATAAACAGCTACCTACGCAGCATGTTCATGTAGTTCCTAAATGAGCTTTTATCTCTCTCCCCTCACCACAAATCAGATTCTTCTCAATTGTTCCAAGTACATTATCCTTTCCCCTGTGTAATTACCTTAACAAGCTCCAGCTGTTTTTTTTCTCAGAAATTTTACTCCCTGATATACAGCTGCCTACCCCCTTCATAAGTGCAGGTCCTAAATGAGCTTTTTTCTCTGTTCCCTCACCACAATCCAGATTCTTTTGGGGAGTTACCAGTACAGTAACCATACCAGGAAGTCCTTAATTTATTAAGCTACTGCTTTTCTTAATCTCAGTGGAGATATTTACTGATAAACAGCTACCTACGCAGCATGTTCATGTCGTTCCTAAATGACCTTTTATCTCTCTCCCCTCACCACAAATCAGATTCTTCTGAGGAGTTCCCAGTACATTATCCTTTCCCCTGTGTAATTACCTTAACAAGCTCCAGCTGTTTTTATTCTCAGAAGGTTTACTCCCTGATATACAGCTGCCTAATCCATACGTAAGTGCAGGTACTAAATGAGCTATTTTCTCTGTTCCCTCACCACAATCCAGATTCTTTTGGGGAGTTACCAGTATAGTAACCATACCAGGAAGTACTTAATTTATTAAGCTACTGCTTTTCTTAATCTCAGTGGAGATATTTACTGATAAACACCTACCTACGCAGCATGTTCATGTCGTTCCTAAATGAGCTTTTATCTCTCTCCCCTCACCACAAATCAGATTCTTCTGAGGAGTTCCCAGTACATTATCCTTTCCCCTGTGAAATTACCTTAACAAGCTCCAGCTGTTTTTATTCTCAGAAGTTTTACTCCCTGATATACAGCTGCCTACCCCCTTCGTAAGTGCTGGTCCTAAATGAGCTTTTTTCTCCGTTCCCTCACCACAATCCAGACTATTTTGGGGAGTTACCAGTACAGGAACCATACCAGGAAGTACATAATTTATTAATCTACTGCTTTTATTAATCTCAGTGGAGATATTTACTGATAAACAGCTACCTACGCAGCATGTTCATGTCGTTCCTAAATGAGCTTTTATCTCTCTCCCCTCACCACAAATCAGATTCTTCTGAGGAGTTCCCAGTACATTATCCTTTCCCCTGTGTAATTACGTTAACAAGCTCCAGCTGTTTTTATTCTCAGAAGGTTTACTCCCTGATATACAGCTGCCTACCCCCTTCGAAAGTGCAGGTCCTAAATGAGCTTTTTTCTCTGTTCCCTCACGACAATCCAGATTCTTTTGGGGAGTTACCAGTACAGTAACCATACCAGGAAGTACTTAATTTATTAAGCTACTGCTTTTCTTAGTCTCAGTGGAGATATTTACTGATAAACAGCTACCTACGCAGCATGTTCATGTACTTCCTAAATGAGCTTTTATCTCTCTCCCCTCACCACAAATCAGATTCTTCTCAATTGTTCCAAGTACATTATCCTTTCCCCTGTGTAATTACCTTAACAAGCTCCAGCTGTTTTTATTCTCAGAAATTTTACTCCCTGATATACAGCTGCCTACCCCCTTCATAAGTGCAGGTCCTAAATGAGCTTTTTTCTCTGTTCCCTCACCACAATCCAGATTCTTTTGGGGAGTTACCAGTACAGTAACCATACCAGGAAGTCCTTAATTTATTAAGCTACTGCTTTTCTTAATCTCAGTGGAGATATTTACTGATAAACAGCTACCTACGCAGCATGTTCATGTCGTTCCTAAATGAGCTTTTATCTCTCTCCCCTCACCACAAATCAGATTCTTCTGAGGAGTTCCCAGTACATTATCCTTTCCCCTGTGCAATTACCTTAACAAGCTCCAGCTGTTTTTATTCTCAGAAGGTTTACTCCCTGATATACAGCTGCCTAATCCATACGTAAGTGCAGGTACTAAATGAGCTATTTTCTCTGTTCCCTCACCACAATCCAGATTCTTTTGGGGAGTTACCAGTATAGTAACCATACCAGGAAGTACTTAATTCATTAAGCTACTGCTTTTCTTATTCTCAGTGGAGATATTTACTGATAAACAGCTACGTACGCAGCATGTTCCTGTCGTTCCTAAATGAGCTTTTATCTCTCTCCCCTCACCACAAATCAGATTCTTCTGAGGAGTTCCCAGTACATTATCCTTTCCCCTGTGTAATTACCTTAACAAGCTCCAGCTGTTTTTATTCTCAGAAGGTTTACTCCCTGATATACAGCTGCCTACCCCCTTCGTAAGTGCAGTTCCTAAATGAGCTTTTTTCTCTGTTCCCTCACCACAATCCAGATTCTTTTGGTGAGTTACCAGTACAGTAACCATACCAGGAAGTACTTAATTTATTAAGCTACTGCTTTTCTTAATCTCAGTGGAGATATTTATTGATAAACAGCTACCTGCGCAGCATGTTTATGTCGTTCCTAAATGAGCTTTTATCTCTCTCCCCTCACCACAAATCAGATTCTTCTGAGGAGTTCCCAGTACATTATCCTTTCCCCTGTGTAATTACCTTAACAAGCTCCAGCTGTTTTTATTCTCAGAAGGTTTACTCCCTGATATACAGTTGCCTACCCCCTTCGTAATTGCAGGTCCTAAATGAGCTTTTTTCTCTGTTCCCTCACCACAATCCAGATTCTTTTGGGGAGTTACCAGTATAGTTACCATACCAGGAAGTACTTAATTTATTAAGCTACTGCTTTTCTTAATCTCAGTGGAGATATTTACTGATAAACAGCTACCTACGCAGCATGTTCCTGTCGTTCCTAAATGAGCTTTTATGTCTCTCCCCTAACAACAAATCAGATTCTTCTGAATTGTTCCCAGTACATTATCCTTTCCCCTGTGTAATTACCTTAACAAGCTCCAGCTGTTTTTATTCTCAGAACGTTTACTCCTTTATATACAGCTGCCTACCCCCTTCGTAAGTGCAGGTCCTAAATGAGCTTTTTTCTCTGTTCCCTCACCACAATCCAGATTCTTTTGGGGAGTTACCAGTACAGTAACCATACCAGGAAGTACTTAATTTATTAAGCTACTGCTTTTCTTAATCTCAGTGGAGATATTTACTGATAAACAGCTACCTACGCAGCATGTTCATTTCGTTCCTAAATGAGCTTTTATCTCTGTCCCCTCACCACGAATCAGACTCTTCTGAGGAGTTCCCAGTACATTATCCTTTCCCCTGTGTAATTACCTTAACAAGCTCCAGCTGTTTTTATTCTCAGAAGGTTTACTCCCTGATATACAGCTGCCTACCCCCTTCGTAAGTGCAGGTCCTAAATGAGCTTTTTTCTCTGTTCCCTCACCACAATCCCGATTCTTTTGTGGAGTTACCAGTACAGTAACCATACCAGGAAGTACTTAATTTATTAAGCTACTGCTTTTCTTAATCTCAGTGGAGATATTTACTGATAAACAGCTACCTACGCAGCATGTTCATGTCGTTCCTAAATGAGCTTTTATCTCTCTCCCCTCACAACAAATCAGATTCTTCTGAGGAGTTCCCAGTACATTATCCTTTCCCCTGCGTCATTACCTTAACAAGCTCCAGATGTTTTTATTCTCAGAAGGTTTACTCCCTGATATACAGCTGCTTACCCCCTTCGTAAGTGCAGGTCTTAAATGAGCTTTTTTCTCTGTTCCCTCACCACAATCCAGATTCTTTGGGGAGTTACCAGTACAGTAAACATACCAGGAAGTACTTAATTTATTAAGCTACTGCTTTTCTTAATATCAGTGGGGATATTTACGGATAAACAGCTACCTACGCAGCATGTTCAAATCTCAGTGTAGATATTTACTGATAAACAGCTACCTACGCAGCATGTTCCTGTCGTTCCTAAATGAGCTTTTATCTCTCTCCCCTCACCAGAAATCAGATTCTTCTGAGGAGCTCCCAGTACTTGATAATTTCCCCTGTGTAATTACCTTAACAAGCTCCAGCTGTTTTTATTCTCAGAAGGTTTACTCCCTGATATACAGTTGCCTACCCCCTTCGTAAGTGCAGGTCCTAAATGAGCTTTTTTCTCTGTTCCCTCACCACAATCCAGATTCTTTTGGGGAGTTACCAGTACAGTAACCATACCAGGAAGTTCTTAATTTATTAAGCTACTGCTTTTCTTAATCTCAGTGGAGATATTTACTGATAAACAGCTACCTACGCAGCATGTTCATGTCGTTCCTAAATGAGCTTTAATCTCTCTCCCCTCACCACAAATCAGATCCTTCTGAGGAGTTCCCAGTACTTTATCCTTTCCCCTGTGTCATTACCTTAACAAGCTTCAGCTGTTTTTATTCTCAGAAGGTTTACTCCCTGATATACAGCTGCCTACCCCCTTCGTAAGTGCAGGTCCTAAATGAGTTTTTTTCTCTGTTCCCTCACCACAATCCAGATTCTTTTGGGGAGTTACCAGTACAGTAACCATACCAGGAAGTACTTAATTTATTAAGCTACTGCTTTTCTTAATCTCAGTGGAGATATTTACTGATAAACAGCTACCTACGCAGCATGTTCATGTCGTTCCTAAATGAGCTTTTATCTCTCTCCCCTCACCACAAATCAGATTCTTCTGAGGAGTTCCCAGTACATTATCCTTTCCCCTGTGTAATTACCTAAAGAGCTCCAGCTGTTTTTATTCTCAGAAGGTTTACTCCCTGATATACTGCTGCCTACCCACTTCGTAAGTGCAGGTCTTAAATGAGCTTTTTTCTCTGTTCCGTCACCACAATCCAGATTCTTTTGGGGAGTTATCAGTACAGTAACCATTCCAGGAAGTACTTAATTTATTAAGCTACTGCTTTTCTTAATCTCAGTGGAGATATTTACTGATAAACAGCTACCTACGCAGCATGTTCATGTCGTTCCTAAATGAGCTTTTATCTCTCTCCCCTCACAACAAATCAGATTCTTCTGAGGAGTTCCCAGTACATTATCCTTTCCCCTGTGTAATTACCTTAACAAGCTACAGCTTTTTTTATTCTCAGAAGGTTTACTCAATGATATACAGCTGCCTACCCCCTTCGTAAGTGCAGGTCCTAAATGAGCTTTTTTCTCTGTTCCCTCACCACAATCCAGATTCTTTTGGGGAGTTACCAGTACAGTAACCATACCAGGAAGTACTTAATTTATTAAGCTACTGCTTTTCTTAATCTCAGTGGAGATATTTACTGATAAACAGCTACCTACGCAGCATGTACATGTCGTTCCTAAATGAGCTTTTATCTCTCTCCCCTCACCACAAATCAGATTCTTCTGAGGAGTTCCCAGTACATTATCCTTTCCCCTGTGTAATTACCTTAACAAGCTCCAGCTGTTTTTATTCTCAGAAGGTTTACTACCTGATATACAGCTGCCTACCCCCTTCGAAATTGCAGGTCCTAAATGAGCTTTTTTCACTGTTCCCTCACCACAATCCAGATTCTTTGGGGAGTTACCAGTACAGTAACCATACCAGGAAGTACTTAATTTATTAACCTACTGCTTTTCTTAATCTCAGTGGAGATATTTACTGATAAACAGCTACGTACGCAGCATGTTCATGTCGTTCCTAAATTATCTTTTATCTCTCTCCCCTCACCACAAATCAGATTCTTCTGAATTGTTCCCAGTACATTATCCTTTCCCCTGTGTAATTACCTTAACAAGCTCCAGCTGTTTTTATTCAAAGAAGGTTTACTCCCTGATATACAGCTGCATTACCACCTTCATAAGTGCAGGTCATAAATGAGCTTTTTTCTCTGTTCCCTCACCACAATCCAGATTCTTTTGGGGAGTTACCAGTACAGTAACAATACCAGGAAGTACTTAATTTATTAAGCTACTGCTTTTCTTAATCTCAGTGGAGATCTTTACTGATAAACAGCTACCTAAGCAGCATGTTCATGTCGTTCCTAAATGAGCTTTTATCTCTCTCCCCTCACCACAAATCAGATTCTTCTGAGGAGTTCCCAGTACTTGATAATTTCCCCTGTGTAATTACCTTAACAAGCTCCAGCTGTTTTTATTCTCAGAAGGTTTACTCCCTGATATACAGCTGCCTACCCCCTTCGAAAGTGCAGGTCCTAACTGAGCTTTTTTCTCTGTTCCCTCACCACAATCCAGATTCTTTTGGGGAGTTACCAGTACAGTAACCATACCAGGAAGTACTTAATTTATTAAGCTACTGCTTTTCTTAATCTCAGTGGAGATATTTACTGATAAACAGCTACCTACGCAGCATGTTCATGACGTTCCTAAATGAGCTTTAATCTCTCTCCCCTCACCACAAATCAGATCCTTCTGAGAAGTTCCCAGTACTTTATCCTTTCCAATGTGTCATTACCTTAACAAGCTTCAGCTGTTTTTATTCTCAGAAGGTTTACTCCCTGATATACAGCTGCCTAACCCCTTCGTAAGTGCAGGTCCTATATGAGCTTTTTTCTCTGTTCCCTCACCACAATCCAGATTCTTTTGGGGAGTTACCAGTACAGTAACCATACCAGGAAGTACTTAATTTATTAAGCTACTGCTTTTCTTAATCTCAGTGGAGATATTTACTGATAAACAGCTACGTACGCAGCATGTTCATGTCGTTCCTAAATTAGCTTTTATCTCTCTCCCCTCACCACAAATCAGATTCTTCTGAATTGTTCCCAGTACATTATCCTTTCCCCTGTGTAATTACCTTAACAAGCTCCTGCTGTTTTTATTCTCAGAAGGTTTACTCCCTGATATACAGCTGCATTACCACCTTCATAAGTGCAGGTCATAAAAGAGCTTTTTTCTCTGTTCCCTCACCACAATCCAGATTCTTTTGGGGAGTTACCAGTACAGTAACAATACCAGGAAGTACTTAATTTATTAAGCTACTGCTTTTCTTAATCTCAGTGGAGATATTTACTGATAAATAGCTACCTACGCAGCATGTTCATGTCGTTCCTAAATGAGCTTTTATCTCTCTCCCCTCACCACAAATCAGATTCTTCTGAGGAGTTCCCAGTACTTGATAATTTCCCCTGTGTAATTACCTTAACAAGCTCCAGCTGTTTTTATTCTCAGAAGGTTTACTCCCTGATATACAGCTGCCTACCCCCTTCGTAAGTGCAGGTCCTAAATGAGCTTTTTTCTCTGTTCCCTCACCACAATCCAGATTCTTTTGGGGAGTTACCAGTACAGTAACCATACCAGGAAGTACTTAATTTATTAAGCTACTGCTTTTCTTAATCTCAGTGGAGATATTTACTGATAAACAGCTACCTACGCAGCATGTTCATGTCGTTCCTAAATGAGCTTTAATCTCTCTCCCCTCACCACAAATCAGATCCTTCTGAGGAGTTCCCAGTACTTTATCCTTTCCCCTGTGTCATTACCTTAACAAGCTTCAGCTGTTTTTATTCTCAGAAGGTTTACTCCCTGATATACAGCTGCCTTCCCCCTTCGTAAGTGCAGGTCCTAAATGAGCTTTTTTCTCTGTTCCCTCACCACAATCCAGATTCTTTTGGGGAGTTACCAGTACAGTAACCATACCAGGAAGTACTTAATTTATTAAGCAACTGCTTTTCTTAATCTCAGTGGAGATATTTACTGATAAACAGCTACCTATGCAGCATGTTCATGTCGTTCCTAAATGAGCTTTTATCTCTCTCCCCTCACCACAAATCAGATTCTTCTGAGGAGTTCCCAGTACATTATCCTTTCCCCTGTGTAATTACCAAAAGAGCTCCAGCTGTTTTTATTCTCAGAAGGTTTACTCCCTGATATACTGCTGCCTACCTACTTAGTAAGTGCAGGTCCTAAATGAGGTATTTTCTCTGTTCCGTCACCACAATCCAGATTCTTTTGGGGAGTTATCAGTAGAGTAACCATTCCAGGAAGTACTTACTTTATTAAGCTACTGCTTTTCTTAATCTCAGTGGAGATATTTACTAATAAACAGCTATGTACGCAGCATGTTCATGTCGTTCCTAAATGAGCTTTTATCTTTTTCCCCTCAACACGAATCAGATTCTTCTGAGGAGTTCCCAGTACATTATCCTTTCCCCTGTGTAATTACCTTAACAAGCTCCAGCTGTTTTTATTCTCAGAAGGTTTACTCCCTGATATACAGCTGCCTACCCCCTTCGTAAGTGCAGGTCCTAAATGAGCTTTTTTCTCTGTTCCCTCAACACAATCCAGATTCTTTTGGGGAGTTACCAGTACAGTAACCATACCAGGAAGTACTTAATTTATTAAGCTACTGCTTTTCTTAATCTCAGTGGAGATATTTACTGATAAACAGCTACCTATGCAGCATGTTCATGTCGTTCCTAAATGAGCATTTATCTCTCACCCCTCACCACAAATCAGATTCTTCTGAGGAGTTCCCAGTACATTATCCTTTCCCCTGTGTAATTACCTTAACAAGCTCCAGCTGTTTTTATTCTCAGAAGGTTTACTCCCTTATATACAGCTGCCTACACCCTTCGTAAGTGCAGGTCCTAAATGAGCTTTTTTCTCTGTTCCCTCACCACAATCCAGATTCTTTTGGGGAGTTACCAGTACAGTTACCATACCAGGAAGTACTTAATTTATTAAGCTACTGCTTTTCTTAATCTCAGTGGAGATATTTACTGATAAACAGCTACCTACGCAGCATGTTCATGTCGTTCCTAAATGAGCTTTTATCTCTCTCCCCTCACCACAAATCAGATTCTTCTGAGGAGTTCCCAGTACATTATCCTTTCCCCTGTGTAATTACCTTAACAAGCTCCAGCTGTTTTTATTCTCAGAAGGTTTACTCCCTGATATACAGCTGCCTACCCCCTTCGTAAGCGCAGGTCCTAACTGAGCTTTTTTCTCTGTTCCCTCACCACAATCCAGATTCTTTTGGGGAGTTACCAGTACAGTAACCATACCAGGAAGTACTTAATTTATTAAGCTACTGCTTTTCTTAATCTCAATGGAGATATTTACTGATAAACAGCTACCTACGCAGCATGTTCATGTCGTTCCTAAATGAGCTTTTATCTCTCTCCCCTCACCACAAATCAGATTCTTCTGAGGAGTTCCCAGTACATTATCCTTTCCCCTGTGTAATTACCTTAACAAGCTCCAGCTGTTTTTATTCTCAGAAGGTTTACTCCCTGATATACAGCTGCCTACCCCCTTCGTAAGTGCAGGTCCTAAATGAGCTTTTTTCTCGGTTCCCTCACCACAATCCAGATTCTTTTGGGGAGTTACCAGTACAATAACCATAACAGGAAGTACTTAATTTATTAAGCTACTGCTTTTCTTAATCTCAGTGGAGATATTTACTGATAAACAGCTACCTACGCTGCATGTTCATGTCGTTCCTAAATGAGCTTTTATCTCTCTCCCCTCACCACAAATCAGATTCTTCTGAGGAGTTTCCGGTACATTATCCTTTCCCCTGTGTAATTACCTTAACAAGCTCCAGCTGTTTTTAATCTCAGAAGGTTTACTCCCTGATATACAGCTGCCTACCCCCTTCGTAAGTGCAGGTCCTAAATTAGCTTTTTTCTCTGTTCCCTCACCACAATCCAGATTCTTTTTGGGAGTTACCAGTACAGTAACCATACCAGGAGGTGCTGAACTCATTAAGCTACTGCTTTTCTTAATCTCAGTGGAGATATTTACTTATAAACAGCTAGGTATGCAGCATGTTCATGTCGTTCCTAAATGAGCTTTTATCTCTCTCCCCTCACAACAAATCAGATTCTTCTGAGGAGTTCCCAGTACATTATCCTTTCCCCTGTGTAATTACCTTAACAAGCTCCAGATGTTTTTATTCTCAGAAGCGATACTCCCTGATATACAGCTGCCTACCCCCTTCGTAAGTGCAGGTCCTAAATGAGCTTCTTTCTCTGTTCCCTCACCACAATCCAGATTCTTTTGGTGAGTTACCAGTACAGTAACCATACCAGGAAGTACTTAATTTATTAAGCTACTGCTTTTCTTAATCTCAGTGGAGATATTTACTGATAAACAGCCACCTACGCAGCATATTCCTGTCGTTCCTAAATGAGAATTTATCTCTCTCCCCTCACCACAAATCATATTCTTCTGAGGAGTTCCCAGTACATTACCCTTTCCCCTGTGTAATTACCTTAACAAGCTGTAGCTGTTTTTATTCTCAGAAGGTTTACTCCCTGATATACAGCTGCCTACCCCCTTCGTAAGTGCAGGTCCTAAATGAGCTTTTTTCTCTGTTCCCTCACCACAATCCAGATTCTTTTGGAGAGTTACCAGTACAGTAACCATACCAGGAAGTACTTAATTTATTAAGCTACTGCTTTTCTTAATCTCAGTGGAGATATTTACTGATAAACAGCTACCTACGCAGCATGTTCATGTCGTTCCTAAATGAGCTTTTATCTCTCTCCCCTCACCACAAATCAGATTCTTCTGAGTAGTTCCCAGTACATTATCCTTTCCCCTGTGTAATTACCTTAACAAGCTCCAGCTGTTTTTATTCTCAGAAGGTTTACTCCCTGATATACAGCTGCCTACCCCCTTCGTAAGCGCTGGTCCTAACTGAGCTTTTTTCTCTGTTCCCTCACCACAATCCAGATTCTTTTGGAGAGTTACCAGTACAGTAACCATACCAGGAAGTACTTAATTTATTAAGCTACTGCTTTTCTTAATCTCAATGGAGATATTTACTGATAAACAGCTACCTACGCAGCATGTTCATGTCGTTCCTAAATGAGCTTTTATCTCTCTCCCCTCACCACAAATCAGATTCTTCTGAGGAGTTCCCAGTACATTATCCTTTCCCCTGTGTAATTACCTTAACAAGCTCCAGCTGTTTTTATTCTCAGAAGGTTTACTCCCTGATATACAGCTGCCTACCCCCTTCGTAAGTGCAGGTCCTAAATTAGCTTTTTTCTCTGTTCCCTCACCACAATCCAGATTCTTTTTGGGAGTTACCAGTACAGTAACCATACCAGGAGGTGCTGAACTCATTAAGCTACTGCTTTTCTTAATCTCAGTGGAGATATTTACTTATAAACAGCTAGGTATGCAGCATGTTCATGTCGTTCCTAAATGAGCTTTTATCTCTCTCCCCTCACAACAAATCAGATTCTTCTGAGGAGTTCCCAGTACATTATCCTTTCCCCTGTGTAATTACCTTAACAAGCTCCAGATGTTTTTATTCTCAGAAGCGATACTCCCTGATATACAGCTGCCTACCCCCTTCGTAAGTGCAGGTCCTAAATGAGCTTCTTTCTCTGTTCCCTCACCACAATCCAGATTCTTTTGGTGAGTTACCAGTACAGTAACCATACCAGGAAGTACTTAATTTATTAAGCTACTGCTTTTCTTAATCTCAGTGGAGATATTTACTGATAAACAGCCACCTACGCAGCATATTCCTGTCGTTCCTAAATGAGAATTTATCTCTCTCCCCTCACCACAAATCAGATTCTTCTGAGGAGTTCCCAGTACATTACCCTTTCCCCTGTGTAATTACCTTAACAAGCTGTAGCTGTTTTTATTCTCAGAAGGTTTACTCCCTGATATACAGCTGCCTACACCCTTCGTAAGTGCAGGTCTTAATGAGCTTTTTTCTCTGTTCCCTCACCACAATCCAGATTCTTTTGGGGAGTTACCAGTACAGTAACCATACCAGGAAGTACTTAATTTAGTAAGCTACTGCTTTTCTTAATCTCAGTGGAGATATTTACTGATGAACAGCTACCTACGCTGCATGTTCATGTCGTTCCTAAATGAGCTTTTATCTCTCTCCCCTCACCACAATTCAGATTCTTCTGAGGAGTTCCCGGTACATTATCCTTTCCCCTGTGTAATTACCTTAACAAGCTCCAGCTGTTTTTATTCTCAGAAGGTTTACTCCCTGATATACAGCTGCCTACCCCCTTCGTAAGGGCAGGTCCTAAATTAGCTTTTTTCTCTGTTCCCTCACCACAATCAAGATTCTTTTGTGGAGTTACCAGTACAGTAACCATACCAGAAAGTACTTAATTTATTAAGCTACTCTTTTTCTTAATCTCAGTGGAGATATTTACTGATAAACAGCTACCTACGCAGCATGTTCATGTCGTTCCTAAATGAGCTTTTATCTCTCTCCCCTCACCACAAATCAGATTCTTCTGAGGAGTTCCCAGTACATTATCCTTTCCCCTGTGTAATTACCTTAACAAGATCCAGCTGTTTTTATTCTCAGAAGGTTTACTCCCTGATATACAGCTGCCTACCCCCTTCGTAAGTGCAGGTCCTAAATGAGCTTTTTCTCTGTTCCCTCAACACAATCCAGATTCTTTTGGGGAGTTACCAGTACAGTAACCATACCAGGAAGTACTTAATTTATTAAGCTACTGCTTTTCTTAATCTCAGTGGAGATATTTACTGATAATCAGCTACCTATGCAGCATGTTGATGTCGTTCCTAAATTTGCATTTATCTCTCACCCCTCACCACAAATCAGATTCTTCTGAGGAGTTCCCAGTACATTTTCCTTTCCCCTGTGTAATTACCTTAACAAGCTCCAGCTGTTTTTATTCTCAGAAGGTTTACTCCCTGATATACAGCTGCCTACCCCCTTCGTAAGTGCCGGTCCTAAATGAGCTTTTTTCTCTGTTCCCTCACCACAATCCAGATTCTTTTGGGGAGTTACCAGTACAGTAACCATACCAGGAAGTACTTAATTTATTAAGCTACTGCTTTTCTTAATCTCAGTGGAGATATTTACTGATAAACAGCCACCTACGCAGCATATTCCTGTCGTTCCTAAATGAGAATTTATCTCTCTCCCCTCACCACAAATCAGATTCTTCTGAGGAGTTCCCAGTACATTACCCTTTCCCCTGTGTAATTACCTTAACAAGCTCCAGCTGTTTTTATTCTCAGAAGGTTTACTCCCTGATATACAGCTGCCTACCCCCTTCGTAAGTGCAGGTCCTAAATGAGCTTTTTTCTCTGTTCCCTCACCACAATCCAGATTCTTTTGGGGAGTTACCAGTAGAGTAACCATACCAGGAAGTACTTAATTTACTAAGCTACTGCTTTTCTTTTTTTTTTTTTTTTTTTTTTGGCCAGTCCTGGGACTTTGACTCAGGGCCTGAGCACTGTCCCTGGCTTCTTTTTGCTCAAGGCTAGCACTCTGCCACTTGAGCCGCAGCGCCACTTCTGGCCATTTTCTGTATATGTGGTGCTGGGGATCGAACCCAGGGTCATGTATACGAGGGAGGCACTCTTGCCACTAGGCCATATCCCCAGCCAAGCTACTGCTTTTCTTAATCTCAGTGGAGATATTTACTGATAAACAGCTACCTACGCAGCATGTTCATGTCGTTCCTAAATGAGCTTTTATCTCTCTCCCCTCACCACAAATCAGATTCTTCTGAGGAGTTCCCAGTACATTATCCTTTCCCCTGTGTAATTACCTTAACAAGCTCCAGCTGTTTTTATTCTCAGAAGGTTTACTCCCTGATATACAGCTGCCTACCCCCTTCGATAGTGCAGGTCCTAAATGAGCTTTTTTCTCTGTTCCCTCACCACAATCCAGATTCTTTTGGGGAGTTACCAATACAGTAACCATTCCAGGAAGTAATTAATTTATTAAGCTACTGCTTTTCTTAATCTCAGTGGAGATATTTACTGATAAACAGCTACCTACGCAGCATGTTCATGTCGTTCCTAAATGAGCTTTTATCTCTCTCCCCTCACCACGAATCAGATTCTTCTGAGGAGTACCCAGTACATTATCCTTTCCCCTGTGTAATTACCTTAACAATCTCCAGCTGTTTTTATTCTCAGAAGGTTTACTCCCTGATATACAGCTGCCTACCCCCTTCGTAAGTGCAGGTCCGAAATGAGCTTTTTTCTCTGTTCCGTCACCACAATCCAGATTCTTTTGGGGAGTTACCAGTACAGTAACCATACCAGGAAGTACTTAATTTATTAAGCTACTTCTTTTCTTAATCTCAGTTTAGATATTTACTGATAAACAGCTACGTATGCAGCATGTTCATGTCGTTCCTAAATGAGCTTTTATCTCTCTCCCCTCACCACAAATCAGATTCTTCTGAGGAGTTCCCAGTACTTTATCCTTTCCCCTGTGTAATTACCTTAACAAGCTCCAGCTGTTTTTATTCTCAGAAGGTTTACTCCCTGATATACAGCTGCCTACCCCCTTCGAAAGTGCAGGTCCTAAATGAGCTATTTTCTCTGTTCGCTCACCGCAATCCAGATTCTTTTGGGGAGTTACCAGTACAGTAACCATACCAGGAAGTACTTAATTTATTAAGCTACTGCTTTTCTTAATCTAAGTGGAGATATTTACTGGTAAACAGCTACCAACGCACCATGTTCATGTCGTTCCTAAATGAGCTTTTATCTCTCACCCCTCACCACAAATCAGATTCTTCTGAATTGTTCCTAGTACATTATCCTTTCCCTTGTGTACTTACCTTAACAAGCTCCAGCTGTTTTTATTCTCAGAAGGTTTACTCCCTGATATACAGCTGCCTACCCCCTTCGTAAGTGCAGGTCCTAAATGAGCTTTTTTCTCTGTTCCCTCACCACAATTCAGATTCTTTTGTGGAGTTACCAGTACAGCAACCATACCAGGACGTACTTAATTAATTAAGCTACTGCTTTTCTTAAACTCAGTGGAGATATTTACAGATAAACAGGTACGTACGCAGCATGTTCATGTCGTTCCTTAATGAGCTTTTATCTCTCTCCCCTCACCACAAATCAGATTCTTCTGAGGAGTTCCCAGTACATTATCCCTTTCCCCTGTGTAATTACCTTAACAAGCTCCAGCTGTTTTTATTCTCAGAGGGTTTACTCCCTGATATACAGCTGCCTACCCCCTTCGTAAGTGCAGGTCTAAATGAGCTTTTTCTCTGTTCCCTCACCACAATCCAGATTCTTTTGTGGAGTGACCAGTACAGTAACTATACCAGGAAGTACTTAATTTATTAAGCTACTGCTTTTCTTAATCTCAGTGGAGATATTTACTGATAAACAGCTACGTACGCAGCATGTTCATGTCGTTCCTAAATGAGCTTTTATCTCTCTCCCCTCACCACAAATCAGATTCTTCTGAAGAGTCCCAGTACATTATCCGTTCCCCTGTGTAATTACCTTAACAAGCTCCAGCTGTTTTTATTCTCAGAAGGTTTACTCCCTGAAATACAGCTGCCTACCCCCTTCGTGAGTGCAGGTCCTAAATGAGCTTTTTTCTCTGTTCCCTCACCACAATCCAGATTCTTTTGGGGAGTTACCAGTACAGTAACCATACCAGGAAGTACTTAATTTATTAAGCTACTGATTTTCTTAATCTCAGTGGAGATATTTACTGATAAACAGCTACCTACGCAGCATGTTCATGTCGTTCTAAATGAGCTTTTATCTCTCTCCCCTCACCACAAATCAGATTCTTCTGAGGAGTTCCCAGTACTTCATCTTTTCCCCTGTGTAATTACCTTAACAAGCTCCAGCTGTTTTTATTTCTCAGAAGGTTTACTCCCTGATATACAGCTGCCTACCCCCTTCGTAAGTGCAGGTCCTAAATGAGCTTTTTTCTCTGTTCCCTCACCACAATCCAGATTCTTTTGGGGAGTTACCAGTACAGTAACCATACCAGGAGTACTTAATTTATCAAGCTACTGCTTTTCTTAATCTCAGTGGAGATATTTACTGATAAAACAGCTACCTACGCAGCATGTTCATGTCGTTCCTAAATGAGCTTTTATCTCTCTCCCCTCACCACAAATCAGATTCTTCTGAATTTTTCCCAGTACATTATCATTTCCCCTGTGTAATTACCTTAACAAGATCCAGCTGTTTTTATTCTTCGAAGGTTTTCTCCCTGATATACAGCTCCCTACCCCCTTCGAAAGTGTAGGTCCTAAATGAGCTTTTTTCTCTGTCCTCACCACAATCCAGATTCTTTTGTGGAGTGACCAGTACAGTAACCATACCAGGAAGTACTTAATTTATTAAGCTACTGCTTTTCTTAATCTCAGTGGAGATATTTACTGATAAACAGCTACGTACGCAGCATGTTCATGTCGTTCCTAAATGAGCTTTTATCTCTCTCCCCTCACCACGAATCAGATTCTTCTGAGGAGTACCCAGTACATTATCCTTTCAATGTGTAATTACCTTAACAAGCTCCAGCTGTTTTTATTGTCAGAAGTTTTACTCCCTGATAAACAGCTGCCTACCCCCTTCGTAAGTGCAGGTCCTAAATGAGCTTTTTCTCTGTTCCCTCACCACAATCCAGATTCTTTTGTGGAGTGACCAGTACAGTAACTATACCAGGAAGTACTTAATTTATTAAGCTACTGCTTTTCTTAATCTCAGTGGAGATATTTACTGATAAACAGCTACGTACGCAGCATGTTCATGTCGTTCCTAAATGAGCTTTTATCTCTCTCCCCTCACCACAAATCAGATTCTTCTGAGGAGTTCCCAGTACATTATCCTTTCCCTGTGTAATTACCTTAACAAGCTCCAGCTGTTTTTATTCTCAGAAGGTTTACTCCCTGATATACAGCTGCCTACCCATTCGTAAGTGCAGGTCTTAAATGAGCTTTTTTCTCTGTTCCCACACCACAATCCAGATTCTTTTGGGGAGTCACCAGTACAGTAACCATACCAGAAAGTACTTAATTTATTAAGCTACTGCTTTTCTTAATCTCAGTGGAGATATTTACTGATAAACAGCTACCTACGCAGCATGCTCATGTCGTTCCTAAATGAGCTTTTATCTCTCTCCCCTCACCACAAATCAGATTCTTCTGAGGAGTTGCCAGTACATTATGCTTTCCCCTGTGTAATTACCTTAATAAGCTCCAGCTGTTTTTATTCTCAGAGGTTTACTCCCTGATATACAGCTGCCTACCCCATTCGTAAATGTAGGTCCTAATGAGCTTTTTTCTCTGTTTCCTCACCACAATCCAGATTCTTCTGTGGAGTGACCAGTACAGTAACTATACCAGGGAAGTACTTAATTTATTAAGCTACTGCTTTTCTTAATCTCAGTGGAGATATTTACTGATAAACAGCTACGTACGCAGCATGTTTCATCGTCGTTCCTAAATGAGCTTTTATCTCTCTCCCCTCACCACAAATCAGATTCTACTGAGGAGTTCCCAGTACATTATCCGTTCCCCTGTGTAATTACCTTAACAAGCTCCAGCTGTTTTTATTCTCAGAAGGTTTACTCCCTGATATACAGCTGCTACCCCCTTCGTGAGTGCAGGTCCTAAATGAGCTTTTTCTCTGTTCCCTCAAACAATCCAGATTTTTTTGTGGAGTGACCAGTACAGTAACTATACCAGGAAGTACTTAATTTATTAAGCTACTGCTTTTCTTAATCTCAGTGGAGATATTTACTGATAAACAGCTACGTACGCAGCATGTTCATGTCGTTCCTAAATGAGCTTTTATCAATCTCCCCTCACCACAAATCAGATTCTTCTGAAGAGTTCCCAGTACATTATCCGTTCCCCTGTGTAATTACCTTAACAAGCTCCAGCTGTTTTTATTCTCAGAAGGTTTACTCCCTGAAATACAGCTGCCTACCCCCTTCGTGAGTGCAGGTCCTAAATGAGCTTTTTTCTCTGTTCCCTCACCACAATCAGATTCTTTTGGGGAGTTACCAGTACAGTAACTATACCCAGGAAGTACTTAATTTATTAAGCTACTGATTTTCTTAATCTCAGTGGAGATATTTACTGATAAACAGCTACGTACGCAGCATCTTCATGTCGTTCCTAAATGAGCTTTTATCTCTCTCCCCTCACCACAAATCAGATTCTTCTGAGGAGTTCCCAGTACTTCATCTTTTCCCCTGTGTAATTACCTTAACAAGCTCCAGCTGTTTTTATTCTCAGAAGGTTTACTCCCTGATATACAGCTGCCTACCCCCTTCGTAAGTGCAGGTCCTAAATGAGCTTTTTTCTCTGTTCCCTCACCACAATCCAGATTCTTTTGGGGAGTTACCAGTACAGTAACCATACCAGGAAGTACTTAATTTATTAAGCTACTGCTTTTCTTAATCTCAGTGGAGATATTTACTGATAAACAGCTACCTACGCAGCATGTTCATGTCGTTCCTAAATGAGCTTTTATCTCTCTCCCCCTCACCCAAATCAGATTCTTCTGAGGATTTCCGAGTACATTATCTTTCCCCTGTGTAATTACCTTAACAAGCTCCAGCTGTTTTTATTCTCAGAAGGTTTACTCCCTGATATACAGCTGCCTACCCCCTTCGTAAGTGCAGGTCATAAATGAGCTTTTTTCTCTGTTCCCTCACCACAATCCAGATTCTTTTGGGAGTTACCAGTGCAGTAACCATACAGGAAGTACTTAATTTATTAAGCTACTGCTTTTCTTAATCTCAGTGGAGATATTTACTGATAAACAGCCACCTACGCAGCATATTCATGTCGTTCCTAAATAGCTTTTATCTCTCTCCCCTCACCACAAATCAGATTCTTCTGAATTGTTCCCAGTACATTATCATTTCCCCTGTGTAATACCTTAACAAGATCCAGCTGTTTTTATTCTTCGAAGGTTTTCTCCCTGATATACAGCTCCCTACCCCCTTCGAAAGTGTAGGTCCTAAATGAGCTTTTTTCTCTGTCCCTCACCACAATCCAGATTCTTTTGAGGAGTGACCAGTACAGTAACCATACCAGGAAGTACTTAATTTATTAAGCTACTGCTTTTCTTAATCTCAGTGGAGATATTTACTGATAAACAGCTACGTACGCAGCATGTTCATGTCGTTCCTAAATGAGCTTTTATCTCTCTCCCCTCACACGAATCAGATTCTTCTGAGGAGTACCCAGTACATTATCCTTTCCAATGTGTAATTACCTTAACAAGCTCCAGCTGTTTTTATTGTCAGAAGTTTTACTCCCTGATAAACACGTGCCTACCCCTTCGTAAGTGCAGGTCCTAAATGAGCTTTTTCTCTGTTCCCTCACCACATTCCAGATTCTTTTGTGGAGTGACCAGTACAGTAACTGTACCAGGAAGTACTTAATTTATTAAGCTACTGCTTTTCCTTAATCTCAGTGGAGATATTTACTGATAAACAGCTACGTACGCAGCATGTTCATGTCGTTCCTAAATGAGCTTTTATCTCTTTCCCCTCACCACAAATCAGATTCTTCTGAGGAGTTCCCAGTACATTATCCTTTCCCCTGTGTAATTACCTTAACAAGCTCCAGCTGTTTTTATTCTCAGAAGGTTTACTCCCTGATATACAGCTGCCTACCCATTCGTAAGTGCAGGTCCTAAATGAGCTTTTTTCTCTGTTCCCACACCACAATCCAGATTCTTTTGGGGAGTCACCAGTACAGTAACCATACCAGAAAGTACTTAATTTATTAAGCTACTGCTTTTCTAATCTCAGTGGAGATATTTACTGATAAACAGCTACCTACGCAGCATGTTCATGTCGTTCCTAAATGAGCTTTTATCTCTCTCCACTCACCACAAATCAGATTCTTCTGAGGAGTTCCAGTACTTCATCTTTTCCCCTGTGTAATTACCTTAACAAGCTCCAGCTGTTTTTATTCTCAGAAGGTTTACTCCCTGATATACAGCTGCCTACCCCCTTCGTAAGTGCAGGTCCTAAATGAGCTTTTTCTCTGTTCCCTCACCACAATCCAGATTTTTTTGGAGAGTTACCAGTACAGTAACCATAACCAGGAAGTACTTAATTTTATTAAGCTACTGCTTTTCTTAATCTCAGTGGAGATATTTACTGATAAACAGCTACCTACGCAGCATGTTCATGTCGTTCCTAAATGAGCTTTTATCTCTCTCCCCTCACAACAAATCAGATTCTTCTGAGGATTTCCGAGTACATTATCCTTTCCCCTGTGTAATTACCTTAACAAGCTCCAGCTGTTTTTATTCTCAGAAGTTTACTCCCTGATATACAGCTGCCTACCCCCTTCGTAAGTGCAGGTCCTAAATGAGCTTTTTTCTCTGTTCCCTCACCACAATCCAGATTTTTTTGGAGAGTTACCAGTACAGTAACCATACCAGGAAGTACTTAATTTATTAAGCTACTGCTTTTCTTAATCTCAGTGGAGATATTTACTGATAAACAGCTACCTACGCAGCATGTTCATGTCGTTCCTAAATGAGCTTTTATCTCTCTCCCTCACAACAAATCAGATTCTTCTGAGGATTTCCGAGTACATTATCCTTTCCCCTGTGTAATTACCTTAACAAGCTCCAGCTGTTTTTATTCTCAGAAGGTTTACTCCCTGATATACAGCTGCCTACCCCCTTCGTAAGTGCAGGTCCTAAATGAGCTTTTTTCTCTATTCCCGAACCACAATCCAGATTCTTTTGGGGAGTGACCAGTACAGTAACCATACCAGGAAGTACTTAATTTAAATAAGCTACTGCTTTTCTTAATCTCAGTGGAGATATTTACTGATAAACAGCTACCTACGCAGCATGTTCATGTCGTTCCTATATGAGCTTTTATCTCTCTCCCTCACACAAATCAGATTCTTCTGAGAGTTCCAGTACATTAACCTTTCCCCTGTGTAATTACCTTAACAGCTCCAGCTGTTTTTATTCTCAGAAGGTTTACTCCCTGATATACAGCTTCCTACCCCCTTCGTAATTGCAGGTCCTAAATGAGCTTTTTTCTCTGTTGCCTCTCCACAATCCATATTCTTTTGGGGAGTGACCAGTACAGTAACCATACCAGGAAGTACTTAATTTATTAAGCTACTGCTTTTCTAATCTCAGTGGAGATATTTACTGATAAACAGCTACGTATGCAGCATGTTCATGTCGTCCCTAAATGAGCTTTTATCTCTCTCCCCTCACAACAAATCAGATTCTTCTGAGGAGTTCCAGTACTCTTCCTTTTTCCCCTATGTAATTACCTTAACAAGCTCCAGCTGTTTTATTCTCAGAAGATTTACTCCCTGATATACAGCTGCCTACCCTCTTCGTAAGCATGAGTCCTAAA